>NC_092815.1:160725531-160888031 GCF_023375885.2 Dermacentor andersoni | reverse complement strand
TCTCACAGCAATTCATTGTCTACGTTGTCGTAAGTTCCCTTAATATCTAGAAATGCTACTCATACAGATCTATTCTGAGCTATTGAAATTGTAGTGCATTGATCCTCTAAGCATCTGCCTGGTCTGAATTCATTCTGTAGTTTCCCGAATACATTATTTTTCTCCACCAGTTTCGACAACCCTAATTCTGTGGCTTTATTAGTCATTCTATGTATCACCAACCTTACTGTAAGAGTATACGAGCTCCTCGTATCCTTATCAGCTTTGCCTTTATAGATAAGGTTCACCTTGTTTTCACGCCACCCAATCACAATTTCCTTCGATTTAACCAGATGCTCGATAACCATAGTAAGCTGTGTCTTGCTCTTTGGACTCAGCTCTTTGATCACCTCCACTGGGATTTCGCCGGGTCCTGCTGTTGCGTTATTAGGGACATTTCCAGCTTTCTTTTTCATATAAAGTTCTTACGTTAGATTTTGTGCTCTTTGTGCTGGAGTTTTTTGAACCTACTTTCTTGCCAAAGTTTCCCTAATGACGTCGATGATTCATCGCAGCAGGTCGTCTTTTTCGAAGATGTTATTGTCTTCACCTCGCATAACGGTTCCTGAAATTCTGAACTTCCGAATAACGTAGATGATACACCGCATCGTGTAGTCTTTCTCGAAGACGCTATTGCCTTCACCCCGCACACAGGTTCCTGAAATTTTATTTCGTGCTCCTAGACCTATTACATAGTCTCAGAATCTTTCATGTTTGCCTTTATTTCTTTTGTCATGATTACCTGTTAATGCAATGTTCTCAGTGTTCAATTGTACATATAATTATTTGTTGTGCTAATTCAGTCCTCGCTAAGTAGACGGCAAGCGACGACATGGCGCCTCTTAAAAACAGATGCATATCCGAACCCGGTGGCCTACCACCGCTGCTACCCGGACCTTCAAACGGACAGATGTAGATTCTGTCAAGAAAGGGTGGACCTACAACATATGGTTTGGGCTTGTCCTCAGAAACCCACACACAATAAAATACACAAGGCCAGAGAGCAGTGGGAGACCGCGTTGCTCAGCTGCGCACGGCAAGACCAAGCTAAGGCAATCCAGCAGACCGAAGATGCCACCAGGGCCCAAGGGCTCGAGGTCGTCATCTAGGTAGAGAGGCCTAGGTCTCAAATCTGCTGTCCTAAAATAAAGTTGATTCCTCCTCTTAATTCACTTTCACCCTTTTATTTTCCCGCTACTTAATTGTTCCACCTAAGCAGTACCTCTTCGTGTAGACCCAACTTTCTGGCTTCGCTATGACCCCAAAGTCCCTGTTCACGCCTTTCTATAGACTGCTTTATCTGCTTTTTCCACCATTTACGTGGCTTCTTCTTTCCACTCCAATTAATTTGAGCCATGCTTGTTTTACTTAAAGCTCATATGCCAGCTTCTTGTAATTCCAGATTACTGTATAGGAAGGGTCTAACCATGAAGCATCAAACCCTGATGTGCGCCACTCTTCCCTGGTTCGTCGCGGATACCTGCCCTGCTTCCTGGATGTCCGCTTTCGGTAGTTTTGCTTGCGCGATTTTCGCTTCCTGAATTTCTGTTTTCACTGATCTTTTTTTCACTCCGGTACTACCATAGAGATTCGTAATAGAATTACAAAAGGAAACTCTGGCCGCTGCCATCAGTCACGTACAATGGGGTAATGGTCAGCACACGGATCTGTCTGACCTTCGTCTTTCTGTCCTTGTTTACTGCGCTTCAACTGCCTTTATTGGCTGCAGTTTCGCAGCAATCCTATTTATCTAAACGCAGAAGTCAATAAGACGCGTAATCGTTGAGAACAGTTGTATTCATAACGCAACGTTTTTGTTCCAAATTATCAGTTTGCTAAGTCACAAAGCCATTCGAAGCCACAAGGACGAAGTTTAGGCAAATTCATGTGCTTAACCATCATTTACACGCTGACTGAACGACCACGCTTGCAGCTCCCGTCAACACTGGCGCCGTTCCCTATACATTAACTGTTGCAAGAAACTTCGTGTGCTCTTGGCCTACGCAGCAGTAGCAGAAAGCAGATGACGTCACTTCCACTCGGACCAGAAAGCGAGACGGCGTAAGTTGGGCTTGACAACGGAAGTCGAAAGGATGACCGGAACGGGAGCGGAAAGGAAGCGATAGAGCTTCCTACTAGGATTCCTCGAAATGACTCTGGCTGCTGCGATCATTCCGCTTCCATTAATATGACAGCTAGTACATGGATATGTCCGATCTTCGGGCTTGTGATGCGAGACGTTCTTGTGGCTTTACTTGCAACGTGGTACCTGTCTTTATTGGCCGAAATTTCAAAGAAATTGTACTTCTCTAAATGCACGAGGTTGTGTTCCAATACTCGATGTAGACGGCAAAGTAGACGGCTAGGCGCACAGCGGCTATCTTAAGTCTCTTTCCACTTCTGATGACGCCGCCAAAGACAACGCCAAAGTAAAAAAACGATGCGGCATACTTTGCTGTCCAAACAATATGGCAGCTGAGCACAAGGCTTGGAAACTCGGCGGTAAGGTCGTTTGCGCACAAGAAAACGTAGTCACACTTTACCTTAACATAAGCTACATCGTGTTTCTCATAGGTGCGCACACGCAAATAGCTAACATACAAAGATAATGTATGCTTTTCTTAGCACTTTCATTTCAACGCTGGTTGGCGTCACGTCGCACACTTCCAGACTGTTCCGGACGCGTTCTATTACTCGGGCTCAAAGCTGTCTTATCAGATGTCTGCGTAGGTTCTCTCCGGTCGTGGACAAAACTGGAGCACACCTTTAGAAGAAACTCTAGCGTTCCGATCGTTCAGAGTGGAGGAAATCTTCCTTCTGGGCGTTCGCCCAACCTTTGTGCGAATACGTGAGTTTCGCGAGAGACATGTGGGAACTTTTGCCTCACGAAGTCTGCCTTCCCCGATTCCCTACAGTACTACGGAGGAGGATGCGCTTTGTCCCGTTCGTCCCTTAAGCGGGCTGCACTACGCGACAGGGGGACGGGCGTACTTTGTGTCCATGTCAAGGATGCTGTGCGCGGGAGTGCTTTCGTCGGTGGTTTCCGTAGAAGGCGTGATGGCGCCCATGCGACGCAGTTCCGGTAGGATGAGCACCGACGATGGCCTGCGCATGGATGAGTGTGAAATGAGTTCGAATCGGATAAGATTTCGCTATTTTATTCGCGTTTGATTTAAGAATCTTACATCTTGATATATCGAATATTAATTTGTAAACTGGTATAGACGATAATTACTACACGGAGAACGCTAACTGTAATGCTGGTACAACCGTTCTTTGTTAACACATATCAGGAAAGCTAATTAGCCCATCTAAATAAGATAGAATTGGATAAGATATCGCTATTTTATTCGCACTTCGCTTCAAGAATTTGACATCGCAAAACATCGAATATCAATTTATAGGTGCGTACAGACGATAAGATTGAGCATTAATGACTACACGGAGAGTGGTAACCCTGTAGCGTTGGTACAACCGTTACAACGTATATTAACAGAAAAGCTAGTTAGCCCCTCAGCCATTCCTGCAAGCACTATTAATTTTTGGAAACTGTACTCCATGAACTCTTATTACTGTGATGAGGCACGTATTTCTGAGCTCACTTGTGTAGCGGCGTTTATTTATTTATTTATTTATTTATTTATTTATTTATTTATTTATTTATTTATTTAATATGTCAGCTGACAGTAACGGCTTATCCTGCGTCTTCATTGACAAGGAAACAGCCGAAGGCGCTGCGTCTCAGCAAATGTCGACAAAGGATTTGGCGCATTGCTATTATCTGTTGTCACCTACGCCAAGCCTGAGCTCAAGGCTCGGTGAGGCACCACGTCGACGTCCACGCCAACCAGGCACCATTCGTGGGTCACGTCAGCGAACATGTCACGTCGAACATAGCGGACGCGCAACCAGTGACTATGGGCGCTATAACGTAAAACTATTCCAAACTTTTCTATTCCAATTCTGCTATCAGCCCTCCGCGATTGGTCAAAAACTTTTTTCGACCACCCCCCACTTCACCTGTCTGTCACGCGACGTCGCGAAAACCGCAATACCTCCCCATCTGATATGATGTGTACACACTGATTATGCATGATTTGACAGGAAAAAGAAAAACAGTTATTTCTGATTCGACCCATTTTCGCCATTAGCCCTCGGCTATTGGTAAGAAGTTTTCGGGCTGCACCCACTTCACCTGCCTGTCACACGACGTCACAAAACCACACAAACTCACCGCGTCAAAGTGACGTGTACGCGATAAAGATGCATTAGTATGCCGAACAAAACTGAAATTTTTTCGGAATAGCCGCAGGCTGCCCCGTTCCGAAAGCAATAAAAGATGGCTGCCGCCAATCGCTGAGACGCTGGCTACTCGCACCTGCCGGAGAGCATGGGTGTATTTGCGTATAATAAAGCATCTTGCGTGACCTTGTAACGTTTTCAAGCACTTTCGGCACGTTTACTACCTCATTCTGCCAACTCTTCTTTGCTGAGGGTCAGTTTTAGCGTCATTCTTAAGCTTCCGTTGCATGCCGCCGCGATTTTCCTCCAGCCACCACAAGCTAAGTAAGGGAAAGCCGACCAATCGCAGACGTCGGCACCACCCTCTTCATCCGGTTATCAATTTTCAGTGCACTGGCTCTGCCCCAGTGAATCCCTCTCCACTTGAGCGTTCTCTTCGCCTCTTGTCAGCCAATTATATACGACAAGCCGCTCAGTGTAGGCATTGTTATTCGTTTTTCGAGCAAACAAAAGTGACCTCCTATGAACGAGGAGAGTGTTTGATTGGTCTGTTCAGACAACCCTGTGGGTGACCGCCCGGTGCTTGCGTCGGTGGTTACGCAAATTTGACGTCAGGGAATTGGAATAGAAACATATTGGAATAGTTTTACGTTATAGGGCCCTATGTTCTGTTCTGTTCAGTTGGCTGAGAACACTCGACCGCGCCTTCAAAATATTCGTTGACAGCATGTTGGGTCCATGCATTCAGTTTTTGGAGATCGTTGTAGGGGTTCCGCTCTTGTAAGCTTTCGCAACATACCGTCGAATGTGCCTTAATCTTGACCATTGCTTGTAGTACTTCCTGTACGGTGAATTCCATGTTCTCTACTCACATATTTGAAGCGAGCAGCGCGAAAATAACATTTGAAACAAAGGTAAGGAAAACGAACAGAAGCCGGGTACCTACCGGTAAAATAGGTACAAGCGTGCCCGAGCCCTTGTGCTCGGCAACTATGGGAGTTCCAGACGCTTTAAAGGTGATTGACCTAGCGAAATTGGCGGCATGGTGCCGCCAGACTCTTTCTTTTTGCGCGACCCAATGTGTGCAAATTTTCCGAGCCTTCTGCCATCAGCAAAGTGCGAGGTCATTTCCCTTCTCGCACAAGTGCTCGTTTCTGAACAACGTACAGCAGAAAGGCCGTCATCCCCCGAACGTCCCTTTTTGTGTTGGAGAAAGCCTGTTTCGATTTTTTTTTTACCAACAGAATCGAAACAAGCTTTCTCCAGGCAAGCTTGTTTCAACTGTATCGACAAAAAAATCTGAGGACACCTAAGCGCTTCTTATGTGTTGTGAATGCGAAAGCATTAATTTCGAATTGAACGCCGCTGAGTGGTCCTTCGAGTTATAAACTCCTCATGGGCAAGCGAGCGCGTTGAGACGTTTGATGCGTTCTGATTTGGCCGCGCCGAGGCGCACTTGGAACGCAGGCGAGAGCTTGCGAAGTCAAGGAACGCGCGGCTGCCGCAGGCGTTCGAGAGCGAGAGCGAATGTGACGTGGCGTCGCGGCGATTCCCTCTCTCCTCACGCAACACCCGGTGCGCTATTGCGCAGCAAGTGCTCCCTTTTGCCCGCTCTGCTCCGTTGAGGCACGAGCCAGCAAGCAAGCGCCAGCATGACGGCGCGCTCCTGACGTGGCGCCGCAGCCAATGGGATTTTAGGCACCGTTTCGCTGCTACAGACGCCGCCGGCGTTTTCGCTCAATGGGCCATTTGACGCTTTCGCATCAAAACTCCTTGCACCCGAGTGTTAATTCACTCTGCCGAGTGAGGCGACAGGCCACGTCGGCGCGACACCCATCTCCTTCTCGTGTCGTCCTGTTTGCGCTAAAGCTTACTACATGAATACACACGAATAGCCCATCAATGCATCCTGCCCGTGTACTGTATAGAACAACGCCATACCTGCGCATCAACTGAAGGCGACGTCGCTCCGCGTGCTCTTGCGAGTTCATCTCGAACAGCAGCGTCTGGAAGATGCCCCGCACCGACGGGAAGCGTCCCATCACCTCGTGGAAGTCGGTCGCCAGCAGCGTGAGAACGCTGCAGTGATTCGCGGCGACGACGTTGTCCTGGCGAACCTTGGCGCCCATCAGGCACGATTCTGCGCGATACAGTCGCAAATATTGCACGGAAGATCAAATATGCGATTGAGTCGCGCGTATGCCGCAGGACGCATTTCTGCCAGCAGACAGCACCAGTTTGATACCTACGAGCAGCGCTGCGGAAGCTTATCAATAAAAAATTTTGCACCTTTAAGGCTAGAGTGCTGTTTTGTCTTATGGCCAACACCTTGCCCTTAAGGGCGTAAACAAAGTTTACCGTATACATCAAAGCCAGCTCAATCTGCAGCTGCGATGAGAGAAGCTATAGTTGAAACTGTGTACTGAATGCTGACCACCTATAGTGCACACCAATATATCTACCACGACAGCTTGACAACGACGGTTAGAAAAGCTTCTTTCATGTAGTTTTCATGTCGTCTGTTTTTGTGCAGTCCCGTTTGCTCGCCAAAGAACGCCGCCAGAAAGATAACATTTGTTCGTTTCAATGATTCTATCTTACCCCTTAAGGTTAGAGGGTCGTAGGGGCCATTTTTTTACTCTGTAGGCATGTTAGTGCGCTCCTAGAAATCTCCCTTCGCACATGTTGCGGTGCGGTTGCTTCTGATCTGCGACACTCTCCACGGAACATAACTACTTGATATGTTATAACTACAACTCGTCGGTGCAAGCTTACGTCGAAACACGTATTATTTGTGCCCCTTCGCGCTTCCAGTATGCAAAGTCGTCGCATACTGGAACGATGTTCTCGTCGCTATAGCGCTAGAGGTGGCGCCGGTTGGAGATCGAAACGTGTCCCTCCATTCGCTCGATGGTAAATAGGTTCTAAATTGGAAACACCTTCTATGTAATAAATTACGTCATATTCTTTGTGACACGAAAGCACGAGACTTCATGCCACATGAAATTACAGAGACCTTTCATACGTGACACGACTTCTTCGTCGCGAGTGCGGGCGGAGAAGGAAGACTTCGTATCGTTGCCCGTTATGTATACGAAATGGAGTACTCGTGCAGGGCCGAGCCTGACCGCGACTGAATACGAATGAGCCTAGTGAGTAGTTGTAAGCAACGCGGCAAGTCTCTTAATGATTCCCACAAAAGACAGGTTTGTCAGGAAAGAGCGGCTAAAAGGACACACACAGGCATCACACATCACCTCGAGAGGTACCCGTCGTTTATCCTAAAGAAAGACGCATAAAGACGTACACGGCATCTATATATATGCGTCTCACAGCCGCAGTCATGAAAAAATATATATATTGCTAGTTCATTTCTTTTTCTTATGCTAACACAGCCGGCTATGTGGGAGCGTCTCAATGAATGAAACCGCGACATATAGGTTCAAGGGAAACGAGAGAAATAATGTGCCGAGTTTGATATCCCCCCTTCCTCCCGCTCCCTCCCCCCTCCCCCCCTTCAAGAAAAAGAGAACGCGTTATCATGTCTGCTGTGCCGCTTTTAGTAATCACTTAAGAATTTCCTCGAAAATGTGCACTCAATACATGGACGCGCCACCTCCGCTTAACTAGCCAAGAAGCGGGTTTCAATTGACTGTCCAGCTATACACTATAAGGAAAATCACATCCTCAGGAGTAGATTGGATGTCCAAACACTCTTCTTGTACCCTTACTCTCTCTCAAAATTTCGAAAATGACTGCATTCCTTAGCAGAACATCCTTACTGCGCCCTTTCAATAATTTCAGGGTGCCGAAAGGGTGTTTTGTGCGAAACATACACCTTGCAGAATTGAAGAGTGCTGGGACCATTCTACATTTCAAGCAACTAAAAAAGCCATAAGTATGTATTTTCCAGAGGTTTGCGCGAACTGGCTGTTCAAGCACGTCATGTGGTCACAGTCGGCTGTGGATGTCACGCTGCTGTTTCGTGTGCATAGCGCTTCCGGTGCATGGTGAAGTGGAAAGACGGAGCTGCTTTTCTTTTATTTCCTACCTTACCTTTCGTTTTATTGACCACTGGCTTCGTTTATGTTGTTTGAGCTTGACGTTGTTTTATAGATCAGCTGTCAGTTATCAGCATATGATAGTGACTCAGCCAATCATAGTCCTTAAGGTGCATGTTCTTTCTATAGTCTAGCATCAGGGCCGGTGCTATACTTAAGTCTAGCGCCGTTTCATGCAGTATAGGTTATAATGAAAATGCGCAAGTACACGGGGAGCAATCTGCTACCGATAGGAACACAGCATTTACTGTGGAGGTGGCGCGTGCCGGTCGCAAAATGGAAAGTCACATTTACTTTGTTCCGTTCTCGCCTTCCTGCCTTTTCGCATCTTACTGGTAGCTTCGCTTAGATTGCTTCACCTTGGGTCGCATTTATATATAAACTGAAGCATTAAGTGCTTGGCGTCCGCCTATCACAGCAGCCTAAAGGCGTTACTGTGCTTTTAAAGTACTGTATTATGCGCAGCATTTGCGCCTGTGGAGTGGCCGAGAAATAGCACTTCCGACTCGCATTTCGTAGGTGTACAATTCGAATTCAGGCTGTGCTAATATTTTCAACCAATTCGGAAAACGCTTTGGGATTACTATACCGCGGCGTCTGAAAGACTAGGATTTGTGATATAAAAAAAGTTATCGTTGGCAAAAATAAGACGTAGCGTGTACTTTGACAAAACGCACACTGGGACACAGGGTGCACTTCAAAAAAAGAAAAAAACAATCACCCTCTCAACTGGCTGTATTAGTTCGCTATACACCCTTTTCTATGGGCGTAAGAAAGTGAGTGATAGAGGCGAGAAAACACCCTTAAGAGCTCAATATTTCTTAGTGTGTAGGTATTACACGATATATCGTAAACAGTAGCTGGACAGGCAATACTTGCTTCCGTGCTAGTAAGCGGCGACCGCCGTCGATGTATTGAGTTCACTTTTTTTTTTTTTTCAAGGATACAATGAGCAGTGTGCGCAGGGTCACCTGCACAAGACCATCTACACGCCTTCAAGCCCATGGATGCTTCGCACAGAAACAGCGTGGCCAGGGTACACAACTCGGCTAATGTACGACGTGTGTACGGATAACATATCTCACGGCCGAAGTAGTCTCCCGTGGTGTAGGTGTCGAGCAGCTCTTGCTTCTCGCTGAGGGCGTTGGCGACACCGGACCGCACGAAGTACACCTTCTGACCCATGGTGCCGCGCCGGGCGATCACGTCGCGCGGCTGGTAGTACTCGGCGTTAAGTCGCTCCGCGATCGCGTTCGTGAAGTCCGGGTCCGCTTGCGCGAAGAACGGCACCCGCGTCAGCGTCGCCGAGTAGTTGTGGCGCAGCACTTCCTGCGTTTCGCGACGGGAAAGCCGCGTTTTCACTGCGCGCCGACCCATCACTGCGGATCATACGCGTTTTGAATGCGTAGAATAGTATTTGCTTCGTACCGCGGGCACTTTGCGGTAGGCGCGTTCCTATCTCGCATCGTTTCAGGCCTCTTTAATATGAAAAAAAAATGAAAACAACAAAAGAAAAGGATTATGCGCCCGATTGGTGGTATTGCTCCACTCCTCCGGCCACTTACTTTTTCTTTTCTTTATTGCTACAGTAGACAATCCAAGCACAGCAAAAAAGTACGTTCCGGGCAACCATGCCTCCATGAACTGGATTTGGAAACCCCAATTAGAATGTGCGCATGCTTAAAGATGCTTCAAGCCTAAGGATACATTTTAGTTAAAGCACTGGTAAAATGGTAACAGTATACCAGCTTGAAAGCCCAGATCAGGAATGGATCCAGCCCACTTCCCTCGCACCAACGGCGACTAGCGATTTCAGGTGACTGGCTCGTGCATCCCGTCGCACATTGCAATAATTTCCGTTGATAAATCGAAAGCACGTGTGCGCGTGCCACAGACGCAGGAATGTAACGTGAAAATATTGACACCCTCGTCCTTCGCACGCATCGCGTCGCCTAGCGATAGGTTGCTTGAAAAGCGAGTGCGTCGCCGGTTTTCCCAGTCTTCGCTCGTGGCAGCTATAGCGCTTCGAGACGCTATGTGACATTGTACCACCTTCAGGATTAGCCCAGGGCGCTAGCTATGATATTTCGCTCTTCAAGAATTCGCACCGTATGATGGTGGTATGTTTATTATTATTATTATTATTATTGTTGTTATTATTGTTATTATTGTTATTATTGTTGTTGTTATTATTGTTGTTGTTATTATTATTATTGTTGTTGTTGTTGTTGTTGTTGTTGTTGTTGTTGTTGTTGTTGTTGTTGTTGTTGTTGTTGTTGTTGTTGTTGTTGTTGTTGTTGTCGTCGTCGTCGTCGTCTCTGTGCATATAATGTACTCTAGAATAGCGTCCATCTGTTTTGTTCTTGCGTTTGTTAACGACATTGTTGCTGTGTTCCTGTGGGTACAAAGAACGGGACCAAGAATTTTTTTTTTTTCTAGGCATCAAGTAACGGCTTTTTTCTTTGACCACGTTCGCAATATGTAACCGTCTAGAAGACACAAAAAGATACTGAAAGAAATCAATGAATGAAAGTATCAGCAAACGGACGTAACATAACCCTGTATGAGGTAGAGGGGATAGAGGAGGAGGGAAGGGCTGACTGACAATGTAGTACTACTAAGCGCACCTCTTGTTCTGCGCAATAAAAAAAATTCCGACATGAAACCGGAACATATAATGTACGAGCAGTAAAACAGCGCTAAACAACAGGACGAGGAGAGGGACACAGACAACAGCACTGACTAACAACCAAGTGACTTTATTCTTTCAGTCAGCATATATATACTACGCCGCTGTCAGAAAGCACGGAATCAACAGAATTCAGCATGCGCAGGGGAGAAAAGTGCAATTAATGCGATAGGAAGGCAATCTCCTTCGGACGGAGAGAAGTAGAGGGAAGGCTTACACATGCTTCGCCGCTAACATGAATGTGGAAAGCTTCGGAAATAAGACGTGCGCGGTCATCGCGGTATTTTCACAGGCAGGTCACATCTTTAAATTGCGGCTTGCAGCCACATTCATTGCAATGCAGTGATAACTGACTATCCCTAGCTCGTTTTTGAACTTTGTTTGAGTTCGTGTGGGACAAATATACACCCCAAAGGGTGCAACCGTTTTAAGAGTGTGTATTGGCCTCGAGGGCCACCATGCACAAGAGAGACCGGCGATGCTATCGCTGTGACGTAGTAAACGACATCACGTGACTCGCCTTTGCCGCCACCAGCCACGCCAGCGCTGCTCGCGCGCTGCCTTTCATCCCGAAGACAGTGATTTGGTTTATTAGACAGTTTTAGTACTGCGTACGTTGCGTACGCAATGGCGTTGCGTACGTAAGATCGCTACGTACGGCAAAGTGCGCCCATGCAGAACGCAACACGAACGGTATGTGATGCGTACGCGGCCGCTGCGTACGCACGCATCCGATTTTTGCGTGCGTACGTAGGGAGCCTTGCGTGCTGCTCTCGTGGTTCTCGTTTGTTCGGGAGAGCGCGAGACAAAAGAGTTTCGCAAGATGGCAGCGTCAAGGGCGACCAGCGGAAGGCTGTACTTTTTGATGGCCTATGATTTGGCTCTGCTGCGTGAACGCGCAGAAGCCATTCCTGGATCCTGCACGGTGGGAACGCTTAGCAAAAATAGGCAATTAGTTTTTAAGGCGAAAACCTTTCTAGGCTCATGGTGAAGTTTGTGTCAGCAGACCTGACCGCCGGAATGTCCGCCGAAGCGTCATCGCGCCATATGAAGACAGATTAAAAATGGATTAAGGAATGAAAAATGATTGATAGTGAGAGTTAGTGAATGATAACGTTATAATAGCGATTGGTAGAGGTTAATGACTAGTAATGACTAATAATGACTACTAATGACTTTTAATGGCTACTAATGACTCCCAAAGGACCAGTATGTCTAACGACGGCTTGTAATGATCAAAATTGATTAGAAATGACTAGAAATGTCAAGTGATGAGTAGTAATGACTGACAATAACTACTAATGACTTGTAATGACTACTAATGACTTCGAAATGACCAATATGTCTCACGACGGTTTGTAATAACCAAATTGATTAGAAATGACTAGAAATGTCGAGTAATGAGTAGTAATGACTGAAATCACTACTAATGACTTGTAATGACTACTAGTGAATCCGAAATGACCAATATGTCTAACGACGGCTAGTAAAGTCCAAAATTGATTACAAATGACTAGAAATGTCAAGTAATCAGTAGTAATGACTGAAATAACTACTAATGACTTGTAATGACTACGACATGACCAATATGTCTAACGACAACTTGTAACGACTACAATTGATTAGAAATGACTAAAAATGCTTAGTAATGACTAGTAATGACTACTAATGACTATTATATGACAACATGTCTAAATACGGCTTGTAATGACCACAATCGATTACAAATGACAAAAATGCTTAGTAGTGAGCGGTAATGACTAAAAGAAAGAAGAGAAAGAGAAGAGGCCAAGAGAAAGACGCGAATGATAAGAGGAGGAAGAGTAGGCTTTCCCCGTTCACCTCGTAAAAGAGATCTTAAGAGAACCTGTAATTTTTGAGAACGTGTTCAGTGTGCGCTGTTTGCGCTGTTTGCGCCAAAGGCTCGACCTCCTGTTGGCGCAGTTCGTCGCATATGACCGTGCCAGCCCCATATAGCGAGCACTCGGTCTTTATTTTTCTTGATATGATTCGTGTGTTGCATCCGTATTAAAAGTAGTCTCTTAAATGCCTAAATATAGTTCTACGAAGTGTGAACGCGCCCGCACGCTACATCACGTTGGCGACATCAGCAGCGCCTATAGTTCGACCGACGGTTCGACGTACTGGCGGACGCGGCCAACGCGCTCCGACGCGCCCGTCGTCCGCTTACGTACGTACGTGGGCATTTCGCAGTACTGAAAGCCCTAACGTGACACGCGCTCCTACCTTCCGCAAAGCGCTTGCGTGCTGCGTACGTATCGTCATGGCGCAGTACTAAAACTGTCTATTATTTCAACATGGATTTACTGCTCGGTGCAGCTGTGCCGAACGTATTCGACGGAGCCCAGTGCGAGTTTTCATGCGTGCCCCAAAACCAAGCAGCAGCAGGGTGCATGGTTGATAAAGCTGAGAATGGAGAAGCAGCCAAACATTCATCATCGCGTGTGTAGCAAGCACTTCCGCGAAGAAGAATTTGCGTACATCATTGGAGCTAAAATGTTCGGTTAGTAGGACGTGGAACTTCCCGGGACTACGGGCAGAAAACAGCGCTAAACAGGATGAAGAGAGGGACACGAACCACAGCACTAACAACGAAGTGTCTTTTATTCTTTCAGTCAGCATATATACACTGTACCGCTATCTCAAAGCACTATAGCAACATAAAATTCAGAATACGCAGGGGCAATAAATTGCAATCAATGAGATAGGAACCAATCGTGAACGCCATCATGAACCAACCAACCCAAATGCGTACTCTTCCCGGGACTGTACGTATTAGAATTTGCGAGGTTTGTTCGCGCCAGGCTCGAAAAGATGGTGCCTTGATCCCGGAGCAGTGCCATCGCAGAACCTTCCTGTCCGGCCCTTGGGCCGTCCAAAACACACCGAGCTTCGCCGCAATCGGGAGCTGGAGATAAATAAGCTCGTGGCTGATTTCCTTCGGGCTGCATAACTTGTGGGAGGTTACGCGCAACGTGCATTGCGGAACCTTACGCTTTGATAGCCTTTGTGAAGCGCTCGGTGTGATTTCATTGCGTAAAGTTTTTTCGCGAGAGCAATTACATCGACACTCCAAGCGCATTTCGGCCGTCGCCGTCACCGTGAGGTTCCGTATAAAGTCCAAAGGCGATAACACCGTCGCCGCGCAAGACTGCCGCGGGACTGGTCGCTCGAGGCACTTTGCGTGTATTCGTGGGCTTCTTTCACGCTCGGAAAGCAAGGCTACCATATGCTTGCATTTGTGTTTCCTATAAAATAGTAAAAAATAGCCAACTATGTATTAGCATGGAGAAGTAAACTTAGTTTCTATAATTAAATAAGCAAGCTTAATGTCTGCTAAGTTCAACTTCAATAGTAGGATAATTGGCTTGAGCAAAAAATAAATATAAATTTATGTATACTGTCGCGAGAGGAAAAGGCAAGCAGTCAGTTCCAAGCGAACGGCCGTTTACTGTTCGTTTCTGCAGCAGCTACCACACACTTCTTCATCCTCGGCTTCCAGCGTTACTAACGCGTGCCATTACCCCTCCCTCCCCAAGAAAAAAAAAAGAGAAACAACTTCTCGATGCGACTAGACGAAAGTTAAGCAAAAAAAAGAAGAGTTGAGGAGATGTTAAATGCCACAAATAGAAAATAAAATAAATGAGAAAGACAACGGACGTGGCGACAAGGGCTCCACCACAAAGTTCGCGAATGGGAGTCAGCGCAAGTGGTAGGACTTCATCCTGGTGATGTGAACAATGTCAGGGGAACGTGGTCTACGGGAGTAGTGCGATGTTCCGACTGGAATACGTAGTTGACAGGACTTAGACGATGCAAAGGTATGTAGTGTCCAAAGTATCGGTGCAATAATTTTTCTGAGCAGCCTCGTTGACGTATAGGGGTCCAAACCCATACGAGATCTCCCGGGTTGTATGTGACGTCCCGATGGCGTTGTATCTACGAGCATCTTGACTTTGCCGAGATAAGATTCGTTGCCGTGCAAGGTGCCGCGCTGCTTCGGTACGCTGAACAAAGGCGTCTGTATCTGGTGTGGTAGGTTGAGGCGAAGTTGGTAGGAGCATCACGTCGAGCATAGTGGTTACGTCGCGTCCGTACACCAGACGAAAGGGAGGAAATCCGGTGGTTTCTTGAAGCGCAGTGTTATACGCGAATGTCACATGCGGGAGTAGTTCGTCCCAATTTTTATTATCCGTGGCGGCACACATAGAAAGCATATCTGCAATCGTTTTGTTAAGACGCTCAGTTAACCCGTTAGTCTGCGGGTGATACGTAGTAGCCGTACGGTGCGTTGTTCCTCTGAGCTGCAGCATACCTCGGACCAACTGTGCGGTGAAGGCCGTACCACGGTCTGTGATGACGACAGCGGGAGCACCATGTCTAAGCAGGATATTTTTGGCAAAGAAGTTGGCTACATCTGAAGCAGTAGCTCACTGAACGGCTTGTGTTTCGCAGTATCGAGTGAGGTAATCGGTGGCGATGACGATCCAACGGTTATCAGCCGAAGACATGGGAAACGGGCCAAGTAAATCCTTCCCGACTTGTTCAAAAGGTGAGCAAGGAGGTCGTACAGGTTGAAGCAGACTGGCTGGTTTCATTGATTGAACTTTGTGAGGTTGGCAATCTCGACAACGTCTGACGTACTACTTCACGGTTTTTGTGAGTTTTCGCCTGTAGTACTTCTGCTTGATCCTTGCCAGAGTACGCGTGAAATCAAGATGCCCGGACGTTGGTTCGTCGTGGCATGCACGTAGAACGTCGTTGAGGAAAGAAGCGGGAACAACGAGAAGGAAAACGGTTGGAGTAGGGTGAAAGTTCAGCTTGTATAGGATGTCGCCGCGTGCGCAGAATGAGGACAAGTGACGCGCGAACTGGGTTGTTGGCGGCTTCCTTCAAGGTATTCAATCAAGGGTTGAAGCTCGGAATCTTGGTGTTGCTGTTGAGCTAGACTTAAAGACGAAAGAGTACAAAGAAAACCACAGTCGTCTTCAGTGTCTAGTGGTGCGGGGTCGTCGACAGCGCGGGAGAGACAATCGGCGTCCGTGTGTTTCTGGCCAGACTTATAGACGATTGTCACGTCAAATTCCTGCAACCGAAGGCTCCATCTTGCGAGACGGCCTGAAGGATCTTTGAGATTTGCCAGCCAGCACAGAAAGTGGTGGTCGCTTACGACGCGGAAGGGGCGCCCGTACAAGTATGGTCGGAACTTCTAGGTAGCCCACACGACTACCAGACATTCCTTTTCAGTTGCTGAGTAGTCTTTTTTTTTTTTTTTCAGCAGCAGACAGCTTTCGGCTGGCATAGGCAATATCGCGTTCAACACCAGCTTGAAACTGTACGAGTGTCGCTCCGAGACCAACGTTGCTTGCTTCAGTATACACTTCTGTGTCGACCTCTCTGTCAAAGTGATCAAGGATCGGTGGCGTCTGTAGACGTCGCTGAAGCTCCTGGAAGGCGTCGGATTGTGCCGGGCCTCAAACAAATGTGACGTCGTTCTTAATGAGTCGTTGCAAAGGCTCGGCAGTCTCACAAAAATTGGGCACAAAACGGTGGTAATACGCACAAAGCGCTAAAAATCGACGGACATCGTGATTTGTCTTCGGTGTCGGGAACAGAGCAACTGCCATGGCTTTGTCAGGGTCAGGGGCACACACCGGTGCTGCTGACAATATGACCTAGGAATTTAAGCTCCTCGTATCCAAAGGAGGGACATTTTTCGGGCTTCACAGGCAGTTCGGCGGTGCGGATGGCTTGAAAAACCGACTCAAGCCGCTCGATGTGTCGCTCAAACGCGGTGGAAAACACAAGTACATCATCTAAGTAGACTAAACACGAGTGCCACTTGAGGTCAGATAAAATTGTGTCCATCATGCGTTGAAATGTGGCCGGAGCGGAACACTATCCAAAAGGCAGGACCTTAAATACATAGAGACCGTCGGGTGTTATAAACGCCGTTTTTTCCTGGTCTCGTTTGTCAACGTGTTGGTGGCGAGGGATGAACCACCTGGCCCATTTCCTCCCAAATGACGTCCGTAAAAGCCGTGGCACTCACAGGTGCCGGAGCCGATGCATAAGATTTCTCCAGTTCTTCTCGAACAATCTGCCGTGTTAGTTGGGTAAGGGACTCCGTCATCATTTGCAGTACAAGAGAGCTTGCAGCAGTCATGGTGGTCTGGCGTTCATACAGTGAGAGCCGCTGCCGAAGCATGCGTTCCGTGACTGTTGCCTCACGAACGAACTTATACACTGTTGTAGGAGGATTGCGCACGAGGTCCGCGAAAAGCTGTTCTTTTACACCTCGCATTAACAGACGCACCTTCTTGTCTTCTGGCATTAGTCGGTCGGCCCGACGGAACAATTGCGTCATGTCTTCAACGAACATGGCCACGGTTTCGTACGGCATTTGGAACTTCGAAGATAGTGCCTGTTCGGCTCTTTATTTCCTTTCAGGGGTGCTGAAGGCGTCGCGAAGCAGTCGGTAGAACTCCTGGCAGCTGGTAAATGAAGTTTCGTGGTTCTCGTACCACACTCTTGCCGCCTCTACAAGGGAAAAGTAGACCTTCTTCAACTTACGGCGATCGCCCCAATCATTAAAGGCGGCGACCCTGTCGAAATGGTCCAACCAATACTCAACATCCTCAAAGGCGTCGCCGTGGAACGGGTTAGGCGTGCGAGGCGCGTTGATAATGCATGGTACAGCATCATTTGGTATCACATCGGTTTGGCTTGCGGTTGTTGTTGACATCTTCCTCACGGAGCTTGGCAGGGGACTGTATTGCGGTGGAAGACCTTGGAGGCGACGGCTGCTTCGATGGATTTCTGCCGTCTCCGAGGTACTGGCGTCGGTAGCTTCTGGCTCAGGACCAGTAGGCATAGGGCGGGTGCGTACCCCGCACTTCCAGCAGTTTGTCGCGAGAGGAAAACGCAAGCAGCCAGTTCCAAGCGAACGGCCGTTTACATTTCGTTTTTGCAGCAGCTACCACACACACTTCTTTATCCTCGGCTTCCAGCGCTACTAGCGCCTGCCAATACAATATGTGCGTAGACTATGCAAAGCATAGGTGCAAGCGGAAATTCAGTGTTGCACAGAAGTAAATGCTTTTTTTTTTCGAGTAAGAATACGCGTTCATACCCTGCTTTGCAACTACACGATGCGGTCTCCACTATTCGGCCTTTGATCACGACCTCGCGGAGAGGAATGTTTGTTCCAGCTGTTTGCAGCACAAGGGCGGCGGGAGTGAATTTGTCCTCATGCTGTTCCTTTACGCTGCATATACGAACGGGGTCCAGCCTCACACACTGCCTCTCCTTCTGTTAGCAACCGTGACGTGCTGAACTGCTGGTCAACGAATTGGTTGGTGCTAGAGACCGATAGCATACCACTGAAAACGAAATATGGTGATCGTAATTAAGAGCCGAGCAAGCGATGCACACTGGGCTTGGAGCGTGCTCACTTCACATCCCATCAGTGACAATACCCTGTGCAGAGAAGCGCAAATAGTGGAAGCATGGATTGAGGACGCAAAAATATAATCGGTTGAAGTTCCACTTATCAAAATATATTCGTGATAAATCATCGTCCCGCGATAATTCTGGCGAAAGTGGCACGCCGCACTCATCACGACGAATGCTCAAGAGTGCGTATGGCTGGCTACCTTTATTAAAGGTCATGCGAACTTAATAACCAATATCAAAGCATCATATGCGTCGCCAATTTAATTACGCGCTCAAAACTAGGGCGAAGCATTGTCGTGAATCATGCACGGCGATCAACGCAAATCGAAGTCTTTACCTCTCAGCCGCACACCCTGCGCGCAAAAGCAAGAGATAGGTGGGCGCAATCACGCTTGCCTCGGTAAACATAAATATGCACGAGATGTGCGAGTGCTTCGAGTTGTAGATTACGGGGTAAATTTCACAACAGCTCCAATATACGCGATTGGCCTCTTCACTCTCGTCGTCCATGGCGCCGCGTACACGCCCCGACGAGAGTGGACGAAGCCGTACGTTGGCCTGCACCTTTTAATTGGCCAGCACACCAGGTTGTTTTGCAGCTAACGCACACATTAAGCACTTGCAACACGAAAACAACGATGGCTGAACTGGCTGAGCCACTGCAAACGTCTAACACTTCACAGTCGGTATCACGTGATGACGTTTTCTACGTCACGGAGAGATTGCGGCAGGCGGCGCCACGCAATGTCCTCGAGGCCAATTGCACACGTCCCAATGAACAAAGGTTGCTGGAAAAACGCGATACAGAATAAGCCTATCGCACTGACATCTCTCGCATGAAGGTAATGGAGCACATTATCTGCGTAGAAAATTATGAACCACATCGCAAAACAGCAATGTCCTAATCAAGGAACAACATAGCTTCCGTAACTTCCACGCGACTTGCGGAATTTTACCATGATTTAGTGTGAGAGATTGACGCTGAAAGCCGGATCGATTGTTTATTTTTAGATTTCCGTAAAACCTTTTCGACACTGCAACACGCTCTCTTCTCATTTACAAACTCAAGGAGGTAGGCATAGATCAAAACGTTATTAGATGGATTGAGAATTACCTGTCCGAGTGCACTCAATGTGTCGTACTGAGTGACAAAATGTCACGGTACGTGGATGTTATTTTCGGTGTTCCACAGGGTTCAGCTATGGGACATACCTTATTTTTTATTTGTATTAATGACATTTCTGCGGGTATTTCGTAACCCGTCCGACTGTTTCCAGACGACCGCGTTGTATACAGGAAAAATTATATTTGAGCATGATTCCACAGTCTTTCGGAATGATTTGGAGAGGGTTTAAAACTGGTGTAACTAACGGAATATGTGTCTTAACACTAAAATGTGCGTTCGTGTTTATTTCATTAAGAAAAGGAAGCCACTTATAAATGAGTGCATTATCACTAACGATCTGCGGATAACCAAAGTCGATGCTCAAAAAATATTTAGGTGTGGCATTTTCTGCTGACTTCTCCTGGAGCGAACATATAAATGAAATAGTCGCAAAAGCTGGCACAGCCCTGAACTTTGCCCTGCGAAACTTAAAATGTCGCCAGTCGGAATTAAATCAGGATGCGTGTACGTAACACGTGTAAGACAGATATTAGAATATGTTTGCCCCATATTGGTTTCTACCGGAAACCACTTTGATTTCTTATATACAACCTATCCAAAACAGGGCGGCCAGGTTTGTCATGGGTCGATATAGAAGAGCGAAGAGCGTAATCATAATGGAGCAAGATTTGAGTTGGAAACCACTGTCATTGCGACAAAGAAAGTTGAGGTCAAAGCCATTTTTCCAGATATTCAATAATAAAATTGGCATTAACAAAGAAACATAAAAACATAACAGAAACATAAAAGAGCTATTTTACATTTCCAACCGAGATCATCACGTCCTTAAAGTACAATACCAGCCGAGGACGCGCTTGTTCGCTCACTCCATTTTTGCGAAGAGCATCGTGGAATAGAACAAGCTGCCTAAGTGCAAGTGTGTTGTGAAAATGTAGACTTGTTACATCCCTGACGTAACCCCCCTGCTACAATGCCTACTGGCAATGAGGGGGAATTCTTGAATAAAGGGTTTCAGCATATATGGTCCCTACGAAAAAAAAAAATATCATGTGCTTCTTAAGTCCCATATCAAGTTATCCCACATGCTGCTCGAACATGCGGCGTTTTATAAGGGATCCCCATGCAGTCTTATGGGATCTTGAATATGGGCGTTATGGGACATGCAGGTCTCATTGAAGGGGGGACCTGAGCGATATATCATGAAGAAGAGAACGTTCACGATGTCGTTGAAATATCGTGCAAAATTGTCATCTCGCTGAACTTACTTCGCCGGATTTCGCCAAAATGCTCACGCGGTAATTGCGGGAGCGCCATAGCATCTGCTGCGTTCACAGAACGCTTCTCCTGCGGCTTACGCTTATTGTGAAGATTGTTAAATTGCCATCCTAGAAACGCCACAATTTTTTTTTATATCGGGAGGCGACTACGTTGCAGAAGAAATCGTGATCGAAAGGCCTGCCGCAGTATTTCTTTTTTTTTTCGCAATTCAAATCGCTAACAAACAACGCGCCTCAGGTGGCGGCTGGCGCGCTGCAATATCTCCGCTCTACGAGGTCTCACCGTGTTTGTTGTTAAGAAACAAAGGCCGCTGATAAGAGAGACTGCTTTTGAAAAGCCCAAGAGAATATCCGCGGGCGTTGGTGTTTGGAATGGTTATGCTGCGACTTTAGACCATGCCGGCCATGCACGGCTCCTGACGTGCGATATGTGCCGCCGAGCACTATAGTTCTATTTTATTTTGGAATCCAACATAACTTATTTCCTTATCAGTCGTCGGTGGCGGCGCCAAACGTCTCCTACATGTTTAATTCGTTCGTTCGCATAATAAAATTTGCTCTTCGCTTAGCCACTTCTGCAGCCTTAAAATCGCTCACTTCAGATTTATTCACGCCACACACACCCGTGTATATATATATATATATATATATATATATATCAGACCATGTTCTGTCAGGCATACCTACGTAGTGACATGCTGCGACTATTTAGGGACAGAAATTATCCGTTGTAGTTGCTCCGACTTCGTTCACTGAGTACAAGTACGAAACTCGCGCCTTCGCCGCACGACCCAGCGCTATTTTTTGCGAACGCCGAAAGATGTCGCGCCAACCTCGCTACCGGCAAAATGCGCGGATTCCTTTTTTGCTGCGCTTTTGCGCGACCTCCAACGGAAACAGGTTTCGCCATCGCTGGGCAAAGCCGGCAACACCGGTAACGCCGGCGTCTCACCACCGAGACGCGCGTGTTTCGCACATGCGAAGGCGAACCTCGCGTTTGAGCACGCCACGAGGGCTCCGCTGTTTTGGTTGTGGCATCGATTGAGAACGCCGAGGCAGACGGAGCGTAGTAGTAAGCGAACGGCCACCACGATCGTGCGCCAGTGAGTACCGCAAGCGGAAGCGACACGAAGGAAACCGCGCAGATCGCAACGTGAGCGAGCTTTGCACTTTGTACGGCCGATACACCAACACCGGTGCTTCCTCAAACTGCCGGCACCGCGCGTCACGTGGTGGCTGGCGCGCTACAATTTCTCCGCCCTGCGAGGTCTGACCGCGTTTGTCGTTACGAAACAAAGGCGGCTGATAAGGCCGACTGCTTTTGAAAAGCCGAATATCCGCGGGAGTCGGTGTTTGGGAATGGTCATACCGCGATTTAAGGCCATGCCGGCCACGCGCGGCTTCTGAAATGCGATAAGATATGCGCCGCCGAAAACAATCGAATATGGTTCGCTCTTATTCATTGTCTTTGCCCGAAGATAGCGCGGACGTCAGTACAGCATCCTCGACTAATAGCGGAGCATTCGAACTCCGCGTTGTCGGTGCGAGTCCCCGCCGCCGGCGCTCTGTGTTCGTCGCGATGCGCAGCGTCGGCTTCAACACCCTCCTCGTGAGGCGCTTCTGGAGTCTCTGCTCCCTTCTCGTGAGGGACAAGAAAGCGGCGCTGCTCCTCGCCGGTTTGATGTTTTTCGTCGTAACCTACGAGTTCGTCTCGTACCAAGTGGGCCTCACCAACAGCCGCTTCTACTTGGTGCTGGGGAACAAAGACCTGCACGGATTCTGGATCCAAACGGCCCTCGGTCTCAGTCTCGTTTTCGCCATATCCAAGACGAGGGCTCTGCGCACTTTCCTGGCGTCGACCACAGGAGTGCACTGGCGCAAGATCATCACCAAGCACCTGCACGGGCTCTACTTTGCCGACAAGAATTACTACTGCGTTAACATCTTGAAGGAACTGGGCGGAGACCTGGACAATGTCGATCAACGAATGACGCAGGACGTCGACCGCTTCTGCAAGGCTCTGGCAGATGCCCTGCCGGCTGCGCTGATCGTTCCATTCACGACGGCCTACTACAACTACCAAGCGTACGTGGCCACCGGCTGGATAGGTCCAGTCTCGACGTTCGTGTTCTTCGTCGTGTTCACGGTGCTCAACAAGTTCCTGATGGCGCCGGTAGTTCCGCGCGTCTACCAGCAAGAGAAGCAAGAAGGCCAGTTTAGGCACGCGCACGCGCGTGTCAGGGACCACACCGAATCCATAGCCTTCCTGGACGGGGACCCCGTGGAGGAACAGAACGTGAACGCCGTATTGGACGACGTGGTCAAGGCTCAGCAGTCCGTCGTGAACAGGCAGTTCCCTCTCGCCTTTGGCGTCCACCTCTTCGACTACACCGGCGCGATCCTTAGTCTTCTGGTCATCGCTGTGCCCATCTTCACCGGCGTGTACGATTCGCTGACGCCACCGGAACTGGCATCGCTCATTAGCAAGAACGCGTTCGTGTCCATCTACCTTATCAGCTGCTACAGCAGCCTCGTCGACCTGTCCGGCAGCGTGGCTGTGATCGCGGGAAACACGCACCGTATCGCGGCCCTTAGGGAAAAGCTGGTGGCACTGAGCGAAGAGCTACGCGAATTGCGCGCCGCCGCCGACGCTCCCGACGACGACAAGCACCCGATGGAAGAAGGCACCAGTGACGATGACTGTCCCACGGTAGAGCTCCAAGACGTGACGTACAGTTCACCGCGAGACGGTAGCGTGCTCGTCGAGAAGCTAACGTGGAGACTCGACTGCAAGCGGACGGCGCTCATCACGGGACCTAACGGAAGCGGCAAGACCACTCTGCTGAGAGTCATCAAGGGCCTGCGGAACGTCGACTCCGGAAGCGTCCACGTGACCAACTTGCATTCTTTGGCGTTCTTCCCGCAGCAGCCGTGGCTGACGGTGGGAAGCCTCCGGAAGCAGCTTCGCTACCCCTTTCCTGACCGTTGTCGCAAGGGGCTCGAAGAGCTGGACGACGAAAACAAAGAAATGGTCTCACTTCTGGAGCTCACCGGCCTTAGGAACCTTCTGAACAGCGCCAACGATCTCGACAGCGAAATGGACGCCGCGTGGTACGACACGTTGTCTCCCGGAGAACGGCAGCGGCTCAGCTGGGCCCGACTGCTCTACGCACGGCCAAGGATGGCACTGATGGACGAAGCGACTGCCTCTATAGACTTGGAGCTCGCGGATAAGCTCATAGCTGAATGCCATAACAGGGGCATCAACGTAGTTGCCATCTGCCACAAGGGATGCTGGGACACTGATGCGGTGCTAGAGTTGCGAGGTACCGACGGCTACTGGACGGTCTCGTAAGGGGGCGACGTAAGCTGGAAAATGTCCTAGGAAGGATGGAGTGAAATGTGCCTGTGTGCGATCGCGTGAATGTTACATCCTATCGGCTGACGTACTTTCATAGTGGACAAGACGAACATAGAACGGTTTTAATATAGGTGGACGTGAGAACCTTTGTTTAACCCTTTGTGAGGTGCTACTTTTTCCTTGAAATTTCGTTCATAAAATCTGAAGAATAGCATTCAGCAGGGCAAAAGAAAATGTTTGACACGTTTTTCAAGAAACATGGTGCAGCAGTTTTCGAAATAAAAGTGGTACATATATGTACCACTGACTTTACTAGAAGAAATGAAATGTGGTACACATTTGTACCGCTGTCCGCAGGCGGTTTAAAATGAAGAGACAATGTGTAACAGGAACGATATTTACAAAGTCAATGCTGCTGTTCACTTGTGGAATGGCTAAAAACATTCGACACATAGCGGAACTTGGCATTTGCTGCACAGAAATCTCGTTCGAACTTGCTGCTGTGTCGTGGAGCCCCACCTACACCTCTGTCGACAGGCCAACCGCTACGGGTGACGATCTCGGCTGAGAAGTCTGATGTCGTCAGGAACTCCTACCATATGCTTGCTGTCCCCTTCTTGCTTTTACGAGCGACAATCCTTTGCTATTACCTCCGCTTTCAGAAAGAATGCAAATGCACGGCCTGTGCGATTTACCGGTGCGATAGCCGTCCACTTAGGCCTAACAACCCCAGCCAAAAGCGAGCCCAAAACAGACAATTCAAAACGGTGAACAATTAGGGCGCCCTCAATGTATGTATATGGTTGCAGATGAATCACTAGGTTCCATTTAGTAAACGGGTAAAAGGATACACTTAGTAGGCATGTTGAAGCAGCGTTTTGAGTTAGTTTTTCCCACGCCACAGCAGCACGTACTGAACCGCAATGAAGACATTTGCAAAAACTAAGTTACTCTTCTCGCCACGTGACGGAATAAAATAAAAACGCTCATAAAGCTTTCTAAATGCCTTGGTGGATGGCAGCACTAGTAAAATTGGCTCCAATTTGAACAGTTGTTTCATTACGGGCATTTGAAACGTGCCCAAAAAGTGGTACATATTTGCACCACTGTACCACAAAGGGTTAAGACATAAATATTTCTGCTATGTATATTTCTTATTGTCGTGTGCACTGCAAGTCTGGCTGTTACGTTCTTTCGTAATTTTTCGTGAGAGCCGAAAACAGAAACCAGAAAATGTATTTAAAGCTGCCAGGAATATCTCATTAATACCTAGAGTTTTATGTTGATACCTGACCATAGGCCTCGTCATCAAGCGGCAACAATATTAGAGAGTTATAGCTAAGCGAGCCAGCGGGCCCAGCAATCCAGCGTAGACGCCAGTGCGCATGCGCGGTAAAACATGCGCAGTGTTGTCGACGCTGGCTCGCTTAGCTATAACTCTTTTATTATGCGACTGCGAATGGTGATAAGGCGTGACTGGTTCTTGATGGGGGGGGGGGGGACGATCTCTCGACGGCTACACAATCGTAACCAGATCTTCGTAATTTCCGAGCATATAACGAACCCTTTCGAACAAAATAAATCTGCGCGTTTCTTTCTACATTTTCACTTGCCTTCTTTCACAAGGTATCTTAACGAAAAACAACGCGGGTGGCAGCTTCGAAAAAGCAGCGAAGATGCCCCGCTGCTGGCTTCGGCGCTCTCATGGGCTTGGCGACTCCGTCAAGACTTGTCTCCGCTCCTATATGCTGTCGTAGTTCGTGCCCCAGTTCCACGTTAACAATGTATTGTGACTGAGGCATTAGTTTCCGCATTGGGCTGCACTCAGCGTGCCCGCACTTATTGTTCGGGGTGAAAGGTGAACAGTGAAGATTAATTGAAAACCAACATGGTCATCACAGACATCACATAGCCGCCTGCAGAATATGTTTTCTTTCGTATAACTAGAACGGCAACTCTACAGAGTATAGGAAATTTAAAAAGAACAAAAAGCGCGTACTACGAGAAATTTCCCTGATAGAATATATAGACGTGAGGAAGAGAGTAACTATAATTCACCGGACGGCCCCGCCAAATATCTTCGCAACGAGGAACGGCTGGCGCGTTTTCTTACGAAGCGCTCTGACGTGCACACCACTTCGTGCGGACCCATCTTATCTCTTCCTAGAACTGTTAGTCGGATCATCGGAGTGAGTTCGACGCCAGATCGACTACGTATAAGCCCGCAGGCTGTGACCACCGTTGCTTTCACGAGTTTATCTACGGGTAATATGAGATCCACCAACCATCCCGCCATTTAGTATTGCGGTAGGTCACTGCCTATACCACCCTGACGTCGTGGCTTATCGAGGCCGAGGGTACATCGGGCTAGAATATTCGAAATTATGCCACCAGCCGTAATCGTATAGGTTCGCTCTATACGTTATACCTGCGATCATTTCTACCGTAGAGGTACTGCTGACTGCAGTTCCTTATTGTATATGTGCCGCAGCGACATATTTCAGAAGATAAGATTTCGAACTTATCGCGTGCGCATCGTAAACAGCGAACGTGCTGGTTTACATTTTTTTTATACGGGTCACAGCAAACCTGAAGCGTTACGGATATATGCCACTCGCAGGGCTGAACTGAGTTTAGTATTATAGCCTTGGTTATAAGTATATACGTCTTTCTTGTCACCGGCCTCAAACTTAATGCGCTTAATGTATCCCAGTCCAACAGCACTGGAACTGCGGCAACCCCATTCGGCATTTGTATACCCATTTAAGACAAAGGAGCTGGCAGTGCCGACGATAAACTAAACACGATAGCGCTACTTTTCATCATCATCATCAGCCTGGTAACGCCCACTGCAGGGCAAAGGCCTCTCCCATACTTCTCCAACAACCCCGGTCATGTACTAATTGTGGCCATGTCGTCCCTGCAAACTTCTTAATCTCATCCGCCCACCTAACTTTCTGCCGCCCCCTGCTACGCTTCCCTTCCCTTAGAATCCAGTCCGTAACTCTTAATGACCATCGGTTATCTTCCCTCCTCATTACATGTCCTGCCCATGCCCATTTCTTTTTCTTGATTTCAACTAAGATGTCATTAACTCGCGTTATTCCCTCACCCAATCTGCTCTTTTCTTATCCCTTAACGTTACACCCATCATTCTTCTTTCCATAGCTCGTTGCGTCGTCCTCAATTTAAGTAGAACCCTTTTCGTAAGCCTCCAGGTTTCTGCCCCGTAGGTGAGTACAGGTAAGACACAGCTATTATACACTTTTCTCTTCAGGGATAATGGCAACCTGCTGTTCATGATCTGAGAATGCCTGCCAAACGCAGCCCAGCCCATTCTTATTCTTCTGATTATTTCCGTCTCATGATCCGGATCCGCCGTCACTACCTGCCCTAAGTAGATGTATTCCCTTACCACTTCCAGTGTCTCGCTACCTATTGTAAACTGCTGTTCTCTTCCGAGACTGTTAAACATTACTTTAGTTTTCTGCAGATTAATTTTTAGACCCACTCTTCTGCTTTGCCTCTCCAGGTCAGTGAGCATGCATTGCAATTGGTCCCCGGAGTGACTAAGCAAGGTAATTACTAAGCAGTTACTAAGCTAAGCGCTACTTTTAGACGCGACCAAATGGTACGAATGGCTCGAAGAATCAACCGCAGGGCATTAACATGCCCCCGGTTCAGAAGGAAATTCGAACATCCTTTGCGAGCCAACAGTGTGTGATAGATTCCGCGCACCACAGCGTTTACTCGTGTGAGCGAGTGGCACGCTTCACATTTCAGCGTTCACAGTGGCGCCTAATGCACGTTCAGCTAACTGTTGTTAGTCAGTGCTGTACCGCAGGCTAGGGTAGAAACTTGGACCCCTCCGTCCAAGTCATCTTTGGATGCGCCGTAAAGGCACGCTAAATAGAAGCAATAAAGCAGCGTAGGCTGATATATTATTATTTGGCAATTGTATTATCCTTGATTGTACCGTATGGGTTGACTTTTAGAAAGAGAAAACGAACGCCAAAGTTACATTTCACGAATTTCGCGCCGAAAACCCAACGCTGGTACGTCAGTGGACGTCACTGATTTCAAAGCATTAATCGTGTGTTCGGGCCGCGTAAAAGGGTTCTAAACTTGCTACACGTAGCATTTGCTTCCTTTTGAACTACAGCTTAGCCCATCTTAACCGAAAAAAAATTATCTAGGTTCGAGAGAGGAGTCACGTTCAAAATCCATGACATCAATTAAGGAGATCTGGTGCGGGACCTCCAAGGTGGCGGCACCACGGCCTTTCGTTTCTGCGTCTTTTCTGGGCGTTCCGCGCTTCCTCACACGGTAGAAATCGCCTTTTCGGTATTGACGAAAAATACTTTGCTTAACGTTTCGCACAAGCTAGTACATCCGGGTGTTCTTGCCACGGAATGTCTCACTGTGTCTCGCTTTGTATGGCCGCGCTTGAATGTTGATATACGCCACTGGGTTCGCGCTCGTACAGCGCTCTTGTCAGCGAGCCAAGGTATAGGCACCGGGCGCGAGACGAGTTCGCACCGGCGACGCCGTTATGAGGCAGCGCCCCGAATGTAGCGGTACGTGACATGGCCTCTGACAGAAAAAGGAAAAGGAGACGTACGTCGCCTTTTGTCCCTGATTTTTGTGTTGCTTCGCCAATCTACACGACTAAACACACGACAGCGTCGGCGTGCACAGCTAAGCGCCTGCAAAATAACTGCTGAAAATCCACGTCTTAGCTTGCCGCGGTGAGTTTTGTTTGCGGGTGCATTTGCATCGCAATTTGCGCTCGTTTTTTGCTTTATACAACCCCTGTCGTCTGATGTCACGAATGTGAGCTGCATCGTATACAAGCGGCGACATTTCTAATAAGGCAAACACGCGAAAATGCGTTCTTCGGTTCGTCAGCTACGCCTTCAAACCCGCATTGCGAAATCACGGGAATCGCCGTGTTCAGCAGCCCAACACCATAGCCACTGAGCAACCACGGCGAGTCCGACTGGAATAGCCGAACAGAACCTTATGACGCACTGTACGACTTGACGATCATGTCTTTTTTGTGTTTTTTCCTCAGGTGCTATCACGTTTCTTGTTGTTCTTTTCTTGTGTGTGTATTACAGATATATTGTAAATTGTAGTTCCCGTCCTGCTTGGACCATATTCGTCTGCAGCATGTAATAAATAAATAAATTTATCACGGAAAGCACAGCCGCCACCGTAGCAACAGCCATCCCTGTCGAGCTGGGTGGCACGTTTTGGCTGTCCTATCCATTATCGTATAACAGACCGGGGACGACAGTTCGAGTCATCACTTTTTACCGAGCTCGTACACCTTTTTGAAATGAGTCGGCTAAGCACAGCGGCATATCACCCGCAAACAAATGGTCTCGTCGAGCGTTTCCATCGCCACCTCAAGTCAGCCCTCACTGCTCGTGAGACGCCTTCTCAACTAGCTAACATTGGCTATACAGATCTTATCTCATGAATGCTGCATGACACAAAGGCACTTTCGGATATACCCTTATCTTGTTTCTCGGTTTTGTTGTGAAATTCCAGTAGGTGAACGAACGAGGAGTTTTATTGCTGGCACATTGAAGAGCTTCAAGACACTTGAACTTGTCAAGTGTTGTTCGCTGCAGCTGCAGTTATCAGCTTCACCCATCAGGGATCCTCACCAACTGTTCTTTTGGGACCTTTATTCTCGCGTTCGTACTGAACCAAACCGAAAGAAATGCTGCTCTTTGAGGTACCTGCGGGCTGCCCCATTTACTTACCAGTCTGACACAAAAGTCACCTCACGCAAACAAAACTTTCTCATAGCAGATAAATACTCTTGAGATTCAGCATCAAATAAGAAAGAAGAAGAAAACAGTTCTAAACAATTGTGCATACATTTTGTAGGCTCCCGTCAAAAATCACAACAGCTGAAAACGAACACCTAGAGACCCGCCATAATTTTACATATGCAATTTTTAGCTGGTGCTGGAGTATTTACAGAGACCGCTCAAGAGAGGTGCATAATAATGTTGGTATGATTAATTACGGCCGTTCTAGGATTGTACACCACATACTTTTTAGCGCTGTCGCTTCGAGATATAAATCCTGCAAACTATCCTCAAACATCAGAAGCAACGGACATTCATCGAACTGTCTGCTAACCAGACATTTTTTTACTATAAAAATATTTTATATCTTGGACATGAAACTCCATAACGTACAGCACGGCGAAACTGCGATGTCGTACGTGGCACGGTGCTCCGTACGCGCTTGTAGACAGCTGCCAGAAAAAGCCAATACTGCACCGAGAGTCTAAAAGTTATCATGTGCCGAGTGAATGTTGCCACGCCTGGCCCTATAGTGTACAGCACGGTGAGAAAGTTGCATCTTCTATTTCAGCGGACCAGCGCACCGGAAGTAGTGGAAGTTGGCCCCATTGCCGGAAGGCCTCCAGATGTGACGACACGACAACATCCACCGTCTGCACAACAGTGATGTAGTTATAATTTGACCGTAGTGTCGTAGCCATAATAAGCAGCCACACTTTGACACTAGGCAATTGACAGGGTGGTTACAAGCGCGTAGAAACCATTCGTTCGAGGGCAAGCCTATAGTGTATAGGAGGCCAGTACTAAAATTCATTTAGGGAACAAATTACAGATTTCTTAGCCACGCCGTAAGGCCCGCGTATGGACCGCGCAGATCTCAATGATATTCGTTGAAGTGCGTGCGACTGAATAAATCTAGAACGTTTCCCTTTGAAAACCCTCCAACCATATAGACGACCATCAGCCCTTCTTCTGCATCGAACACCTCTTCTCACTTTTGTCGGGCACAAAGCTTGCTAGTTTTCTTTGTTTTCTTTTTGTATTAGCTTTTATTTATGTATTTGCTAAACAAACTAGCCTCTTTGCAAGCTTTGTCAGGCCATCTGTCCTTAGCAGGCGCCTTGGTTATCATGGCCTCGATGACAACACGACGGTTGGCCTGCACAGCGGTCCATGTCACGCCTTTTTTTTTTTTTTTCATTTTGGCATCCTTGTATTAAAGCACAGCTATGCTGACTAATGTGTAGGGCATAACTTGAACTTCAACGAAGACGTCTGAGAAGAAGTTAAGGACTGCGCGACGAGCGACGCAACAAAATATATGCGTAACGTTAGGATACAAGAAGAGAGCAATGTGGATTAGAGAGCGAACGTGAGTAGACGATATTCTAGCGAACATTAACAGGAAGAAGTGGAGTTAGGCAGGCAATATCATGCTTAAGGAAGGTCACCAGTGGTCTACTATAAATACAGAATGGGTGCGAAGGGAAGGGAGTCGATCGACGGCCTAAAATTGGCTGGTGCGACCTAAGTGGGAAATTTGCAGGCATAAGATGAGGTCAACTGGCGCAAGAGAGTATAATTGGAGATACCTAGAAGATGCCCTCATCCTGCAAAGCATTGATGATATTGATGATCGTGATAATGATGATGATGTTGCATAGACTAACCCAAGGGCGCCTTTTGGTCGTTATCGCTCTGTGCGCAGCGTGCTCGCGTTCTCGAACGGCTTTGGGGATCCGCGTCCCGGCCTTTGTGTTACACCATCACGACATGTGCAAACACAGATGCTTCCGTAGCAAGGTCAGTTCTCAGCGAGTAACGTAATCTGACGATGCGCAACCCTGCGATATATGCACGAGCTTGCGGATAAGAGAGAGCGCGACTCACTCACCTCTCGCAGCGTGCCCGACAGCGAGGAGAGGATGTCCTTGTCGTGCAGGTACATCTGTTGGGCGTTCAGGTGCGATCTGATGCGCGCTCGGAGCCACTCGGGCAAGTCGTAGTAGCTCATGAACTCCTCGACCTCTTGCATCTGCGTTCGTCACACCAGTCATTCGATTGAACGGCTTCCCGTTCGTCATTAGGTGCACGGTATCCCGTTGCAGACGGACGAAACGCCATACACTCCGTTTCATCAAAATCAGTCAACGCAGCGCTGGCTAGAGAGACCTCTCTTACTGCGTGCGCATTCATGGCCCCCAAAAATAGTTATATATAGTGTCATATGTGAAAGAAAGGTGTAGGTGGGCGTCATGTTCTTGTTATGTAACATTGCCTCCTACGTTTACGTCTCAAAAAGCGATGCATTCATTGCATGGAAAGCGTCGCACATCTGAACCTATTTACCGCTGAATAAGCGAAATGACACATTTCTGCGACCAGAAGCCACATCGCACCGCTTGCACTCGCGACCAAAACATACAAGCACGACGGTGCCCAAGCAATGCGTAATTTCGCGTAACCATGCGTCCAGAAGCTGTAGTCGTAATAAACGAAGTACTAGTTCAGTAGGAAGCGTCGCAGAAGAAAAGAAATTTACCGAGCGAAACGCGCGGACTGAGACACTTACGACAGCACAACTTGAGTAGGTTGCGCAGCATTGTCTACCAGGTATGGAGCGGAGTATAGGGAGGAAGAGTTCGCTTGACGGAGGAGACGTGTTTGCGTCCTTGATTACAAGTTTAATGCGCAATGCATGTCTTTTAGCTCCAGGTGCTTCTCTATTCAGCTGCCCCAGATTTTTTTTTAAATTCCCTGTGGCAGACAGCGCAATTATAACCCTTGAGCTAAATTACTCGGTGAGGCGGACATTACTTCTATAAGAAATCAAAATGCTGAATTGAATAATTAACATATTGCACTAACTAACCTTAAATTTAACTAATTTACTGCACATACTGTAATTTACGAATTGTAGCTGCTGAGTTTGCAAGGCGCATATCCACGTGGAACGAATTCTCAGGACTGCACCCCTTTCGAAATATTACTTTTCAATGGGTCCGACGAAATACGTTGGCCTCCTAGTTGCTTTAGTGCTTCAATGCATAAAAAAAGCGTTTTCCTTAAAAAGGTAAGTGGAATAACAGTGCGTTTTTGCCGCCAGCTTGATGGCGCACATTTCGAAACCGGTGCCATCCTCAGAACTCGTTCGAACTCATTATGCCCTGCAATCTCACTATCTACAACTCGATGATTGCAATATGCGCTCTAAATTAATTAATAAAAATCGAATTAGTGAAATTTTGTTGATTAGACAATTACCAATTTATTGCTCGTAGAAGTAATATCAGCCTCATCGACTAATTGAATTCAAGGTCAGAATTGTGCTATACCACACAGGTTGACTTTGTTTGATGCAGCAATAAAAAAAACACCGTGTATATATATATATATATATATATATATATATATATAGTATTACGATATCATCGAGCGATGCACAAGGGAGGAGCCGTAGCGAGAACGACGACGAAGTGGGTCTGTGCCCTTGGCGCGAGTGAATGTCGGCCTGGTGCTCTGGCTCCAGTTCAGTGCAAATAGCCTGTAAATAACCTCTTTCGTCTGTGTCTTTCTACACGTAATATATATATATATATATATATATATATATATATATATATATATATAGAGAGAGAGAGAGAGAGAGCGAAACAAAGAGCGAAACAAGAATTGTAGTGTTTTCATAATTTTTATCAGTAATGTTATTCCTCATTTTGTGTTAGTATAGAAATTGCCCTATTAGCGCATTAGTCGTATGTAATAGTACAAGATTCATAACGGAGGCAAATGCACAGTAAACACTAATAAGTTGCGGAAAATGACGTGCACACGACACGCCATTTCCTTTAATATAGAGCAGCTCGAAGTGCCTGCTCAAATTTATGGAAATGTGCGACAGGATTCACGCTGTTAACAAATCCGTTCGTGCGCATTGCCGTAGCTAGCTCAGACGAAAATAAAAAAATTCTGATTCTGTTCGAACTCGTGGTGTTTAACAAGCGGTGAATTAACCTTATGAGATCCGATATTTTATTGAATGATCTGTGAATTCAATACAAGCGGAAGTAGCAATAGAGTAATGAAGCTTGTAAGTTGATAGAACCACACAGCAAATGAATTAAGACTTTAAGAACTAAATACAAAGCATACAGGTAAATATATACTAAATAACGTTAATGACAAAAAAAAAAAGAGAAACATTCGCAAGTGATATGCCCTGTTTTGCGTCGTTTGCGACGAACTCTTTTAACAGTGTTGTAGGATCTGTAAGGGCACAACATATAACCGCATATATAGGAGACCTGCGTGTGTATAAGGAAGTCATAACGTAATGATAAATTAATGGTATCAATTTGTGGAGTACTGATACTTAATTTTTGTGTGTGTGTGTGTGCATGTAATAAATGTGATTTCATGAGCATCCGCATGTGAGAAAAGCTGAGAATCGAAGTACCTGCCACGAAAATTCATCTTTAGCACGTGGTAACATTAAAGAAAGCATTATTTCTTCTCATGGTGTGTTTTATGCTCAAACAAGATGTAATAACTTTCGGTTGTTCACAGCTACAACTCTGTTAGCGTTAGTGTTAGCCAGTGTCTTTTTAAAGCTTTGCTTGCTTTGTAGTAGAATTCCATTTTGGTAGTTCTTGCTACAAGAACACTAGTATTCGCCTAAAAATTGAGAAAAAGAAATAAAGAAAGAAGAAAGAAAGAAGAAAGAAAGAAAGAAAGAAAGAAAGAAAGAAAGAAAGAAAGAAAGAAAGAAATCAAGAAAGAAAGAAAGAAAGAAAGGCACTTAACATGTGTAATATTGAATTTCATTATTACAGGCGAAGAAAACAGGCCAGCCATATCACATCATGTAACGAATACAGCTCCACATGGCATTGCTATTTGTTGTTTGTCAAATAAGACGCAGCGCCATTAGAGTCAGTTATTCTAAACTACTATATATGCACCTTGCAATTCCACCTATCGCAGTTCCTCAGATGGTGGTATGTTAGTTGATTGGCCCAACGCTTTAGTTTGATCGACTGAAAATGGTGTGAATAGATTTTCTCTCGTATTGCTCGTGATTTAGTATGGCTTGCTCAGTTAATTTATTTCCACATAACCATACTTTTGTCTCACATATAAACTCTGTTCAACAAGAAAGGAATAAGCGATGGAAACACGCAGCTCAGGCAGTATCGGCTGTTTTAAAATTTTGTGAACTTTCTTTTAATAGCGGGAAAAGGTACTCTAGGTGGTGCAGCGCAAACAGCTGAAACTAGCGCTTTCTATAAGCGCTAGTTTCTATAATTTCTATAAGCGTCTCGCCATAAGTTTAATCATGAAATAGTTGGTCAGCTAATGGTTACTGATTAAAGACAATACAAGTATTATTGGAGGCTTCTTCTCCCGTGGCTTCTCGTTGCATAACCCGCATCAATTCTTCACCCACATAACTTTATTGTAAGGCACGATTCCTGGCACAACATATATTTAGCGCTATTTCTGAGAATGGTTCGAACGAACGGCTTTCAGAATAAGGTACAGTGTAAGCTGGGACAAAGAACAGGGACAACCGTTGGCGAAAGCATATTCCATTACTGATGCGTTAAAACAATTAACCACTTTGATATTTAACCAAAAGGCTGAGAATCGATACGCCGTGTTACGGGCTATACTGGATTAATTTCAACGTTATTGGGCCCCGACATGTACCATAATCGCTGTAGGCTGGAATTACTGCGTTACAAGGTGAATGAATGAAAATTTTAATCTTAAGAGGAAACTTTAGCTTGGGTGCTATCTAAATATATGTAAAAGGAGAATTCGTTTTGCTCGACAACCAGTGCACCAAACTTGACGAGGTTTGTTGTATTTAAAACAAAAACTTAAAATCTAGTGACTGTTGGTTTGTAATTGTCGATTTAGGTCGCCAATTCTTTATTTAAAAATGTCAAAAATCGCAAGTTTTCAGAAAACGAGACTAAAGTTTACAACCCTGTAACTCAGCAATCAAAAACTATACCACAATTATGCGAATTGCATAATCTTTTACAGAACCCTTGTACGCAACGTAACGAATTCCCGTAGGATATAAATTGACATATCCAATCTACCCGCTTTGAATGATCTAATGGGTGCCGTTTGCAGAACCGCAACATCTGTTCTTGATGCAGAGCTATTAATTTATAAACTTCGTGCTTTTATTTTTCTCGAACTTTCGAACTTTTGAAAATTCTTTTAACAAAATTGAGGCCCTAAATCGAAATTCCGCTTGCAACACTCACTTGAATTTACCTTTCTCTCTTAAATGCAACAAATTTCATTAAAATCGGTCCAGGGGTACATTATCTCAGAAAAGCGTTTCTGCGTTTTACACGTATTTGAATAGGCCGCGGCGGGGCTGGGCTCGAGCTAAAGTTTCCTCTCAAAGAGGCCGTTGGCGTCCTCGCCTATCCCTAAGAATCACTGCTTTGCGGAATCGCGTTTGCGACTGCAAGCTCAGCGCAGTCGGGCGTCATGCATATCCGTAAGTCCTTATAGCGGGTAACTAAACGTTTCTCTTTGGTGCGCGTGCACGCATTTGCACACGTACGCACCAACTCAGGCACACACGTGCAGACGGAGCTGAACTGCGCCACCCTATAGCACATTTCACAAGGTGTGAGCTTGGGCGAGTTGGTAATCTATTGCTAAAAGCGCGTTACCGACGCCGTGGTTGTCTTATATATGTTTCTTCGTAGAAGTCCCGTCAGTAACGCGTTTTAGCTACAGTTAAAATTGACAGCGCAAGCGCACATACATATTTCAGCCATGCAGTACAAGTAAACCCCAAACATCCAGACTTGCAGGACCGTGGCGAATTCGCGCGTGTAAAGGCAACATTATCGCGCTCGTCGCGAACATTCACCGGCATTCCGCTGACACAGTCGGTGCAGAGGCTGCCCCACACATGACCGGAGATAAAAAACAAAGTCCGGAAAATTGATAAAGGTGTAAAAGGCCGCGATAAAGCGGTCTCCGAGTACACGGTTTCAGTCCGACTCGTTGACTTTCGCGTTTGCTGCAGCATAACGTCCGTCGCGTCGCTTTAGACAGTCGTAGCCGGTGCGTGGCGTATATCACGGCACAGATAACATGTCATCGCGCCGTTCGGGATCTTGACAGGTCTCCTCTCTCCGTATTAATACGCTGATATCTGTATGACTTTCTTTTTTCGTTCTCTGAGGGAAGATTTCTGTTATCTAATGAGTCAACGAGAATCTCAAACTACCACGTTCGTTCACCTTTTGTGTATTATGTTTTAGCGTTCAATGTGTTTAGTTCAGTGTTCTTTTTTTTTCTTTTTATGGCTTCGTTCTTTTTCCTTTTCTTGACACAAGATCAAACTTGCGAGCTTTGACTATTGTTATCATTCAATGCGAATATGAAACCTATACCTGCGTGCCTTACTGCACTGGGCCTACTACCCATTACTGGACCCATTACCCATTACTGGACCCATTACGAGCTTTTGGCTACGGGTCAAAGCAGTTCGTGGAAATTCACTGTACGCTTTTTGTCAGATAAAAATGATTTGAATTGAACTGAGACCCCATAGCCTTTCTCTGTGAGGACACTGTGGAACTTATATTTCCTCTGAAGTATGGAGCCACTGTACATGCACGTTACGCCACTTAGGTAAGCTTAGCTACTTGAAAGTAGTTAAGCTTAATAACCGCGGGAAGCTTTTCTTCTTTTTTTCTGTTGCTACTGATGATCATAACGGTGATATTTTTTTTCGGGCAACTCATCGTCGCGTGGATATTACAATGAGCTATGCGATCACGTCGCTTCGCCGCAGACGGGCATTGTTGTCGCGACATTAGACTGTTCGTTGACAGCTGATGCTTGCAGCTTTCTCTCTGACTGTCGCGATACGCGTACAAAGTGAGCTGAAACTTACGATAACATGCGATAAACGGCAGTTGCAAACCACGGCATTCAGTTCGACGACCGCATGCGTGCAACTTTCGCTGTCTCAATCATTTATCCGAGTGGTATAGTCACGCGATCGCTCAACAACAGTCGGGCTCCCTGCTGCCCCGATTGTCAGCCACCTGCCAGTGGGGTTTCAGCGTTATTGTTTGCGTGGCCGGTTACGCGCATAGGCGCCAGCGGTTGTAAAAGGAGACGCGCTGCCCGACAAACAAGCCGGGCTGCAGAAAGTTGTAGCCGTTGGGAGGAGCTCTTAGTTTGTGGAGAGCGCGTATAAGCGGGCTAACTGAGACGGGAATTCTGCCATTCGATGCGCGGAAGCAGTGGCGTTGCTTTGAAGTCAACCAATCGCCTCTTGACCGCACCCCTTTCGAAAGATTTCGCGAACGGTCCAGACGCCCCCAACGAGCGTAAAAGTGTTTTCCTTCGGGCGGGGGGTCTGTGTCCTGCGAGATGGTGAGAATAAGGGGTCCGCTGCACAACAAGGATTTATGGAAATAACCTCGAGACATTGAAACTCCGGACTGCGCAACCCTGGAGCTGCTTGCGCACTGCACACCGCAGTGTGATTGGACGAACGATGGGGCGAAGGCGATGGCGGCGAAGCTCTTTAAGTACGTGCATGGCAGAGATTCGGCAAAGCTTGCAAGACCAAAATTGTAGCATCATTGTAACTTTTGACTCGCAGTATCTACTACATGTATGTATAAATAGTTTCCATTCTATCACTTGCGTATTTAATCTTAATAAACAGTTCACCACTTGCAATCAGCGTCACAGCCTTGCACACCTACTGTAATGTGACCTGCCGAAGTTTTGGTCAACGACATCGAGGTGAACCTCAACTCTGCCCTGTCGTGCGATGTCAGATTTATTCTTGTATCAGCAAAAGCACCGTAGACACAAAACCAAAGGCCCGCACTTCTGCAGCGCACGCGCAAAAATGATGCCAGTTTGACTTCACAGCGCACTGCTATTGTTCAGAAGGAAGTATTGGTTTGGTCATGTTGGGAATTCATCGTGAGAGTACACAGCGTCTGAATACACAGCGCACTAAGAACAAAGGACAAGTCGAGAAAGGACGAGCTTGTCCTGTCTGACCTGCCCTTTGTTCTTACTGCACTATGTACTCTATGACGATGTCATTGTTCATTGGTCGCAGTGGTAGAGGGCTGCCTAAAGGTAACACTCGTCCATAAAGACAACACCAGCGTGTTGCGTTTAGAAGTGTGTGGGTGGTGTGTTGCCTATAGGCAGCACACCAGGAAGAAAAATGCTTGCTGAGTTTCGGTATTGCAGCCGTGAATGCGGTTCCTCGGTCTGTTATGACGACGGTTGGTGCGCCGTGTCGCAACACGACATGCTCAATAAAAAAAAGCGCGCCACCTAGACTGCTGCGCTTCTCTGGATTGCCTTTATTTCAGCGTAACGTGTGAGATAGCCGTTTGCGAAGATAACAAAGCGATTGCCTGCAGTAGAAGTAGGAAGTGGGCCCAAAATATCCATTCCGATTTCATCAGATGGTCTTCGAGGAACCTGGACGGGCTGTAGGAGGCCGGCTGGTTTCGACGGAGGCGACATGCGCCTCTGGCAGTCGAGGCAAGTGCGAACGTGATGTTTCACGGCTGTGGTAAGTCTCGGCCAGCAGTACATTTGCTGCACTCTGGCCAATTTCTCGTGTAGCACAAGTGACCAGAAGTCACCTCGTTGTGACACGCTTGAAGTACTTCCGTGCAAAGAGCTGCAGGAATGACGAGCAGATAGGGGGACCCCGTCTAAGAAAAGTTTCTTTCTGTAAAGGACTTTGGCTCGCAAACAAAATGACAACAGTCCTCTTGCGAAAACGCTAGGAGGTTTCGCAGATCTGCCCTCTAAGTAGTTGACGAGTTCAAGCAACTCAGGGTCGTCCCGTTGTTGTTTTGCGATGGCGGATGTGTCCAGAACACAAAGAAATGCTAAGTATTCTTCTTCGGGTGGAGCAGGTGACTCTATCGGCGATCGAGACAGGCAGTCAGCATCCGTATGCCGTTTCCCCGACTTGTACATGACAGTCATGTAAAATGCTTGCAGCCTTAGGCTCCGGCGGCAGCGGTGTTCGGCAGTTCGGCAGCGGTGCACGCATAGCACGGATCTGGTCGCCATTCATTATTTGCCTTCGCAGTGCTACAGATCGCATCAGATTATCAAGGCCCATCTTCGCCGAAGACTGCCACGCGTTCATCGGACGGTGCGCCTGCGCTGAAACCTTGGTCCCGTGACTACCTCAACAGCAACGCCCCGAAGACAACGCACGCTACAAAAGAGGCCACACAGGCTGCATTGCACAGTTCGGCAGCGGTGCACACACAGCACGGATCTGATCGCCATTCATTCTTTGCCTTCGCAGGTGAGGAAGTTTGTGCCAGAGATTTTGTAAATCCTTGTAGTGCACTGCTGCCGAACAATCTACTGTTGTTGCCTGTGCTGTATTGTGCATGTGCTTTCATGTCTAATGGCGGGAAAAGATACTGGAAAGAGCACTGTAAAAGGGGGCGGCGTGCCTTCGGAACAGGACACGACAAATATAAAAGAATTGCGTGAGATGACAAGGGCTCTCGAGAATTTGAGGCGTGACTTCCGGGAAGAAATGCGGGAGCTTAAGAAAAGTGTGTCTTACTGCACTGATATTTGCAATGATGTCAAAGATACTACTAATGAGATCAAAAACTTGAGGCTTGAAATGCAGGAATTGCTCAAACAGTACACTGAACTGAAAGGCGAAAACGCCCGATTATCACAAAGATGTGAAGAGCTTGAGCAATACCAGCGCCTCAACAACCTCGAGATTAAGGGCGTCCCGGATGGAAAGGACCCGCTTGTCAACCATTGACACCATGGTTGACATTGACACGTGTCACTATGTGCGTACATTCAATGCTGATGTCAAGAACATAGTTGTTCGCTTTGTCAGAAGAAATCAGCGGAATGAGCTGTTATCAAAGTGCAGAAAAAATAAGATAGACAGCTCTATGCTTGGTCTTGAAGGAACAACCCCGGTTTTTGTGAACGAACACTTGACTCCAAAAAACAAGGCACTGCTTTCAGATGCGATTAAAAGGAAAAAGGCTGCCAAATGGAAATTTGCCTGGACGACTGGAGGCAAGGTGCTTGTACGTAAAGATGAAGACTCCGACATAATTCACATTACTCATGAAGGAGACTTAGATAAAATCAACTGCTGAAGACTAAATTGAATGTGATTTAATTGACTTTCCTGTTCATGATGATGAACCCAGAGGAGAACAGCAGATGCTACACAGTTGACGCTTTTAATCGTGAGTTTTCTTGTGGAAAGTTTCTTTCTGCATTACATGCGAACTGTAGAAGCATTCGACCAAAGGCAGACGACATTTCTGTTTTTTTTTTTTTGCATTCGTTATCAGTTGACTTCGATATTCTAACCTTTACTGAAACATGGCTTTCAGATAATGACACAAAACCAAACTTTCCAGGTTATCGGTCTGAACAACTTTGTCGTAGGCAAAAAAAGGATGGAGGGCTGGCTATCTACTTTAAGAATACCTTTTCTTATGAACTGTTTAGTGATTTCTCGGTAATGAATGCCGATATTGAATGTTTGTGCTTGCGTATCGACAAAATAGTGGTGGTCGCTCTTTACCGCCCTCCGCTAGGGCACAAAGGTCGTTTCGTAGAGTTTGTGGACTTACTGTTGGCTTCCCCTGTCTTTTCAAATGCATCTTGCATTATTATGGGGGACATCAATATCGACTTAAGTTCCAATGATGCTTACGTAGAAAATTTTGAGACACTGTTATCTACGTATGGCTTCGCAAACCATATAAATAAACCTACAAGACTTACAAAACAAACTGCCACTGTTTTGGATGTTTGCATAACAAACTTCAGTCCACGAGACATCTCCAGCGGAATATTTTCATATGCTCTTAGTGATGATCTGCCAGTTTTTTGCTTTTTTCAATTACTAAGCACTATGACAAGCCCTATATTAACAGAGAAGGTAGACGAGCCATAAACCTTCCAAGACAAAAAGAATTTTTCCACTTGGTCAGTCTGATTGACTGGAGTGAGGTTTACAACGACGAAAATGCAGACAGCGTTCACGAGAAATTCTTTTCTTTGCTACACGCTTCATACAATGCCGCATTTCCTGTATTACAGCCGTCCGGTCGTAATAGAAGAAAACACAAGAAACCTTGGATTAATTCAGATCTTTATCACCGTATCAAAATAAAAAAAAGTTATTCCATGATTTTATCCGTTCACAGGATCCAAATACATTCACAGAGTTTAAGAAGTATCGGAATGCTTTTAACGACTGAGTTAAGAAAAGCAAAACAGTACTACTATCAGAATCTTTTTGAGAGCATATATAATAATCAGCGACGAATATGGGAGGTTGTGAACTCACTCACTTCAAGAACAAAAGCTAGGGATAGGATTACGCAGCTCGTAGTTGATGGTAAAACACTAATCGGTGAACGACTAGCAAATACAATGAACCCACATTTTGTGGATGCTGGCTCCTACAATACCATGAGCGAAACTGTCCGCGACGACAGTATGCCACTAGACACCATATTGAATCACTCTCTTTTCCTGAAACCTACTGATCCTAGTGAAATTTCAAGTATAATTGGCAAGCTAAAAAATAATACATCTCCAGGGGTGGATGAACTTCGTCCAAATGAAATAAAATTAATATCGCCTTTAATATGTGAAGTTCTTAGCTACATAATTAACCTCACTCTAACAACAGGCGTATTTCCTAAGCTATTAAATATCGCCAAAGTCACCGCAATTTTCAAAGGAGGTGATACAAACAATTTATCTAACTAGCGACCTATTTCAGTACTTCCTACAATATCTAAAATATTTTTCATGAGAGGCTAGTTTCATTTTTAGAAAAGCATAAGGTGATAACTCAATGTCAATATGGCTTTCGCAAGCATCGGTCGACAGAACACGCTCTCGTACACATCAAAGACAGGATAATTTAAAACATGGAATGTCGAAAATATACGCTAGGTTTGTTTTTAGACATTCAGAAAGCTTTTGATTCCATAAAGTTCGATTTATTACTTAGCAAATTATCAAGATACGGTGTCCGAGGTATTGTACTAGATCTTCTAGATGGTTATCTGAATGATCGTTATCAGTTGGTGAAAATTAATGATGCGGTATCAACACTCGCGAAGCTAAAACAAGGAGTACCACAAGGATCAATATTGGGCCCATTACTATTTCTTGTCTATATCAATGACATTGTCAAAATTGATAGTTCTGCTGAAACCATAATGTATGCTGATGATACCAATGTCTTTTTCTCTTCGCATAACCTACTGACACTTGAATCCTCTGTAAATGACTACCTTGTGCATCTTTCAAACTGGTTAAGCAGAAACAAGTTAAGATTAAATGCCTCAAAAACAACATATGTCATATTTCGTCCTCCCAACGAACCTCTACACCACAAACTTAACGTGAAATTTGAAAACACCCTTATAAAACAAGTTCAGACACAAAAATTTCTCGGGGTTTGGTTTCAGGAAGACTTGAGCTAGTCAGTGCACGTTAGAAACCTAAGTGTAGATCTTGCCCGCACAGTTGGATGTCTGTACAGGATATCTGCGCTCATACCGCTGTGGCTAAAAAAGAAGATTTATTATTCACTTTTTTATTCCAAATTAACCTATGGCTTAATGATTTGGGGCACTACTACGCAATACAATTATACTAAACTTATTACTTTGCAGAAGAAAATTCTGCGCTCTTTTGAATCTTATTGTGGTAATGCACAGGACTTAAGAACCGCTCCTCTGTTTAAGAAACACGGCATCCTAAAGGCAGACCAGTTATATTATTTAAAAGCGCTGCAAGTAATCCATCAGAAGAAACTATACGGAATTATGGACTCTGAAAACGCTGAATACCTTTTGAGGCACCGAAAACACCGAACACCAAAAATCCGAACAAATTATGGAAGGCAAACAATGGCGTATCAAATACCTGCGATCTTAAACAAATTTGAAGGTAAGCTAAACTTTGAATGCAAATTAAAAGCATTTAAAAGCCAACTTAGGGAGCTATTGTTATCTTGCCAATTTAACTATAGCCAAAATTGAAGTGTTTTTCATATTTTACTGTCTTCTCACAAAGGATACATAAAACTCTATATAACACAAAATGACTAGAAATTGCTCTTATCTTACTTTTGTGTCGTTTCAAGCAACATTATTCAGTTTCACTGACAATTATATTTTATTTGTATGTTTTTGTACAACAGCTGTTTGTGCTGATTTATCAAGTAAATTGCTTAGCGTCCTATTATGTATGATTTGTTGTGTCATTTGTGTGCAACAGTATATGCAATACGTTTGTGTACAGGTGTCAAATGCTGCGTTTTTTTTTTACTTTATTTCCTTTGTTTCTAAGATTTGTGTTGTATCTGTAACCGCTGTAGACTGTTTAGGGTCAGAGGCCTCGTCATGCTCCATCAGCCTTTAGCTTCAGTCCCTGCATCAGGCTCTGTTTTCGTCTGATGCTGAAATAAAATAAATTAAAAAAACGCGCCAGTCGTCCAGAAGGATCTTTAAGGTTTGTCAACCAACAGAGCGAGTGGTGGTTGCTGATAACTGTGAAGTGGCGGCCATACAGATATGGACGAAAGTTCATAGCCGCCCATACCACGGTGAGGCATTCTTTCTCAGTTGTGGAGTAATTAGCCTCTGTGCGTGAGATTGTTCTACTTGCATAGGCAAGCACTCTTTCTGTGCCCTCCTGCCGCTGCACAAGAACAGCTCCCAAGCCAACATTGCTGGCATCAGTGTGGAGCAATGGTCTCATCAAAGTGAGCAAGCACTGGAGGTGCCTGGAGACGTTGCCGCAAGTCGTTGAATGCACCTTGCTCTTCGTCGCCCCATACAAAAGCAACGTCGTCTCTCGTGAGGCGGGTTAACAGCGACGCAATGCGAGCAAAGTCTGCAATAAACCGTCGGTAGACGGTTTTTTGTAGACAGAGGCCGAGGAAGCGCCTGACAGCCTTTTTATCGGATAGTACTGGAAACTGTGCGACGGCAACAATTTTTTCAGGATCCGGGCGGACACCTGCGTGGCTGGCGACGTGACCAAGAAACTGTAGTTTCGCAAAGCCAAAGTGGCACTTCTTCTGGGGAAGGCCGGCGGACCAGATGGACTGCAGAACCGCTTCAAGCCGTTCGAGGTGTTCTTCAAATGTTGCGGAGAACACGATGACGTCGTCGAGGTACACTAAGCAGGTTTTCCACTTCAGGCCTGAAAGCACAGTGTCCATGAGGCGTTGGAACATAGCAGGGGCAGAGAACAAGCCGAAAGGCAAGACCTTAAATTCGTATAGGCCGTGTGGTGTCACAAAAGCAGTTTTTTCACGGTCTCTCAGGTCTACCTCGATTTGCCAATATCCGCTTTTTAAACCCATTGAAGAGAAGTAACGTGCGTGTTGAAGCCTGTCGAGTGAATCGTCTATACGGGGAAGCGGGCACACGTCTTTCTTTCTCACCTGATTTAGTTTTCGGTAGTCCAGTCAGAAACTCAAGCTGCCGTCTTTTTTCTTGACTAGAACTACAGGAGATGCCCAGGGACTCTTTCTGGCTAAACGTATTCGGCCAACACTGAACGACAGGCAGCGAGCGTCCCTTGTTCGATTGGAACAGGAACACAGGACGAGGAACAACTTTGGCGCGACTCGTTTTCTTTTGAAAGCACAGAGGAGACAGACCGATGCAAGATCCCCGGCTGCACTTGTATCACGTTGGTAATGCAAGGCAAATGCAACGCGCACCTATGTTTCACATCCGACGAGAACGGTGTGTACAAGATCCAAACCAAGCCATGAGAGGCTTGCGGCGAAGCTAGCTTTCAGTGTTCTACCTTGTGTTGCCCCCCTAGTGCTGCAAAACTTTTCCGCAAAACATGTTTAAGGCGAATAGCTTTCTTTTGGCATTTTCGCCCGTTTCCTGGGTTGGCGGCGGTCGGACTTGCGATACAAAGGCGCCGAGGGAAAGGGCACGTGCCCTCGGGTAATAGAGTAGCGGGGAGAGGCGAATAGATGGCAGCGGAGGGAGGGGGGGGGGGGGACTGTCGCTCGATCCTTCGTTCGTTCGTTCTTGCTATGCTTGCATTGACAATCATCGTTGATTGTTCCTGTGCAATTTTTTTTTTCTGATCGTTGAATATGGTTAGTGTATTTTGCACATTTAAATGGAAAATAAACATTTCCTTCGACTTAAAGGGGTTAATGTCCCCTCCTTAAGGAAGTTCGATGAACGCTTGCTTCACAGCTTGAAGAGAGCGACTACAAATCACGTACACTTCTTTCTTTGCAGGGCTGTTGACCACTGCGTTATTATTCTGTACATTAAAGAACGAACGCCACAAATTTATATTGAAATGTATAGTGTGTCCTATCGTATGGGAAAAGATTAATATGCACAATAATATAAGCCATGCGCGCGTACAGATGTACTTGTATGCGATTGCAACGGTAGCGGCAAGAAGCACGCAAGTGTGCCGTCGTTTTCTTTATGCCCCCTTCTCTTCTTTTTTTTAATGCGACGCATTCTTTGTCTATTCTAGTGACTTTGCGGTTCCTATCTTGCACGATGCGCCGGGGAATGGGAGAACTGTGGAGAGAAGTACGGAGCAGCAATTGGCTCGATCGGAAGGCGTTACGTACGTCATAGGTGTCGTCGCAGTCGTCGTCGCCGTGCCATCATCGTCGTCGTCTGCATGTCGCCATCATCTTCCTCTCCTTGTCTAACATACAGAGGGACACGTTGCGCTTTATGGAAACACTTTGTGCAACCCAAACAAGGCTCGATAGCCAGCTAGCGACAAAAAAAATATTACCGCATAATATTTGTTTGCACAGTGCGTGGAATTCACAGAAATATTGTAACAGTGCAGCTGCTAAGGGGAGTTACTGAACTGTTTTCGTGGCCGCGGTGAAATCCGTGGGTGAAGGTCGGCGTGCGGCGGCGTGCACCAAGGACGTTTAAAACTCCATGGTGTGCACGTGGTCGGTATCATATGGGTCGTCATAACCTCTTGTCATACTATGCCAATTTTGGTGCATACCAAGTTAAAGAAAGGACCATGAGAGCACCAAGACGAAGGCGGCTAGGTCATAACCTACATGACACGCATGTCATGAGGCTATCGGCGGGTGTCCCGCGTGCGTGCGTGCGTGCGTGCGTGCGTGCGTGCGTGCGGGCGGGCGGGCGGGCGGGCGGGCGGGCGGGCGTGCGTGCGTGCGTGCGTGCGTGCGTGCGTGCGTGCGTGCGTGCGTGCGTGCGTGCGTGCGTGTGTGTGTGTGTGTGTGTGTGTGTGTGTGTGTGTGTGTGTGTGTGTGTGTGTGTGTGTGTGTGTGTGTGTGTGTGTGCGTGTGCGTGTGCGTGTGCGTGTGCGTGTGCGTGTGCGTGTGCGTGTGTGTGTGTGTGTGTGTGTGTGTGTGTGTGTGTGTGTGTGTGTGTGTGTGTGTGTGTGTGTGTGTGTGTGTGTGTGTGTGTGTGTGTGTGTGTGTGTGTGTGTGTGTGTGTGTGTCGGGGGTGGGCCAACTTGAACTCTGTGGGTGGGCCTACTTGAAATTTTTGATTGGGCCAACTTAAATTAGGGAGTCGGTCAACTTAAATTAGGAAGTCGGCCAACTCTAAATTTGGGTGTGAGCCAACTTGAGATTTTGAGTTGCCCATTGTCCAAAACGCTGCTGAGCGTCCTTCGAGTTTTGAACATCTCGCAGGCAAGCGAGCACGTTGATACGTTTGGAGAATTCTTATCAGGCCTTACCAAGGCGAAGTCACAACGCAGGCGAGAGCTTGCATGGACAAAGAAAACGTGCATAACACAGGCTTGCGAGAGCGACAGGGAAGGTGACATGACTTCGCGGCGATGCACCCTCTCCTCACACAATGCCTCACGCGCTATTGAGGCAGCTGGCGTTCCCTTTCGACCGCTCTGCTCCCATGACGCGCGCTCGTGCCCGGCGTTCCGGCTCAATTGGTACGATTGCACTGAAGGGGCCGGATGCGGCGAGAAAATCTGACAGTTGTCTACTAAAGCCTAAGCATTCTTTACCACCGGAAAGGTCATGGGTAGACGCGCATAAGCTAGGAAAAGCAGGCAAGCAAAACTAAGCAAAAACGAAGTCACAGCTAGTCGAGCCAAACAATGCTTACGCATTAGTAGACCATTCTCAGAATTTCCGTAGCTTTATTTTAACAGCTTCGTGGTAAAATATTTCACAGAAATAAACGTTGCAGCGCGACTTGCCCTCTCCCGCTGGACGTTCTTGGTGAAGTCCTTGTGGGCGAGCAAGTTGGCGCCGTAGCCCAGAAGTAACGCCTGCCAGAGGGCGCCAAAGAACATGCCCATCACCTGGATCCATTCCTCGACGAGCAGGCCGGTCTTCTGTGCCAGGCCGTAGTTGTTGGTCATCATGAGGGACACCGTGTTGTGCACAGCCCACGAGTACTGCTCCCACCAGTGTTTGTCCTGCACCCCAAGTGGCGTATGCGTCATGGACCGCTGGCGCGTCTTCGAAGAGCAAAGGTTACATGTAGAGGGCCTGCTGGGCCGGCGTCGTAGTCACGCGTGTGCCTTCAATTCGTGGTCCTTGTTTGACATGCCATCACAGTTAAAGTTTACGCGGATATTTCTTTAGCACGCATGTCTAGCCTCCCCGTCAATATGGCATCTTGTTCTATCTTTTTGTAAGACGAGGCATTCGGCATCAGTACTTGTCTAGTTAGCCGATAAGAAACTGTAATACGTTAGCATTATGGTATCTAATCATTGGATGATTTCTATCATCCACGTAAACTTCCTCCTCCTCGTACGGTCATGTTATGGTCTACTGATGATCACTTATCTGCTTATGATCTCCATTATAACAAACTGAGGCTGCCCAACGCTTTACGACCCTTGATGTAGTGACGCTGCCAACCTACTCGTCAGGAGCTTATGATCTGCTGTTTCTGTTTACTTATGATACATAATCTGCATATGCCTCCGCAAAGGTGGTTATCACGCTCCAGTGTCCGTAGTCCACTGGTAACACGGAAGCACTGCGACCGCACTTTAGGTTCAAAGCGCGTCATAAGACACGACACATATCTTGTCATTCATGTCGTGTACGTCCTATTACAATCCTTGCTGGGACAGAAGCACCGGCGGTACGTCAACGATATATTACGCCGCGAAACGTTAGCTAGCTAAGGTTAACTGAAGTCATGCTTTTGGCGTATCAAGGAGGACGCTTTCGATACATATGTCGTGTGATTTTGGCGAAGAATCAAACAAAATAGAAAAACGTTCTATTGCTAATTCACGTAACAGCTGTTGAGCACACATGGTAACACCGTTGTGACAGAATAGTACCGTTCCGTACACCAACACTCGCTATGTTCCTTTGCCTTTGCTTTTCTGTAATTCGTGATTTTCTTCGCCTGAAAATGTCCAAGCAGTGATTTGTGTGAGTGACAACAGGTGAAGGCATAGAACACTGTTTCTTTTTTTTTTCTTTGTGTTCTATAGTTCGGCATGCACGACAGCAGAACTTGCTATGGCGGAGGGTCGGGTGAGTTGGTGATGTATGGTCTACGCACACAGCCACACAAGAACGAGACACAAAGAATGATACACGCACGCAGCGCTCACTCGCAACTAAAAGATGCATTGGCACTACACGTGGTATGCATACCGGGCTAGTTTCATTGAAGGGAAGAAACGACGTTCACGAACGAGAGAAGACATAGTCAAGAGTAGTTAATGTACGAGTCATTTCACTTTTTCATCGTCCAGCTTATCACTGTTAGCCAATGGGAATTGTATATTGCTCTTCAATATGTCGTTTCTCGTTCGTGATCATTTCATTTACTTCAAGTATTGAATTGCATGCCCGGGCGTTTATATCACGTGTATTACCGGTAAATGTTTTACTTGAGAGTCAGCACTGTGTGCGTGGGTCGTTCTCTTGTGTCTCGTTCGTGTACCACGCAGAACAAGGGCAGAACTCGATCGCGCAGGAAGTTGCGGGAAGTCGAAGGCAGGACGCCACCCACTTGCAGTTTGGCGATGGATATCCACGACTGCGGCGGGAAACCCATCAGGTTGCCGACGAAGAACTGCAGACAGGCGTGCCAGTGCACAGCCAGAAAGATGAGCGCCAGGATGTTGCCCAGCTGCAGGTACACGCCCGTCGTCTGGTAGAACTGCAACAGACGAGACAACAAAGGGAGCAGTCAAATGGAACCGAAACCTTAACCTAGCAACCTTTATCGAGGATGCACGTTTTCGATTTCTTGCGTACTTCTAAAACAGAGGCAACGCCGTCACCTTCACTTATTGAAACTTCGAGTAAATGTCCAGAGTACTTCGTCAAGGTTACGACATAACTCCTCGGGCAGGGGCAACTCGGAAACTTCTCGTAATGTTCCGTGGAGTTAAAGTGCACAATATCTTTTTTTTTTTTGTATCCATCGACAACCTCAACATCCTTTCTGTGTACATAGTAATTGGATCGTATATACCTCCTTCAGGCACCAAATGATTCCGTTCGTTGACAGTTTAGATTCAGGGTATTTCTTGCATCTTCAGAATCATGAAAACCGTACATCTGCAGCCCGGATCACGGACTTTCATTTCTCATGGGATTTTGGTCACGTTTACAGTATGGGGGCTCATGCGAAAACTCTCTACGGGAATCACAGGTATGAGAAAATCAACTATTTCATGCCTAGCATACTTGGAAAGCCGCTATTGAGCCACTTGAAACACGTACCTGATGTGAGACATTGTGGAGAACAATTAAAAACGTGAACCCCTTATGTGACATTTTCAGTGATACCAACGGCAAGCACGCATTTCAACTTGTACTGGAATACTTACGCGCCGTGGTGGCCTAGTGGCTTTGGTGTTGCGTTGCTAAGTCTTAGGGCACGTGATTCAATCGCGGCCGCGGCGGCCACATTTCGATGAGGGCGAAATGTAAATACGCCCGTGTATCGTGCGTTGGATGCACGTTAAAAAAAAACCCAGGCAGTCAAATCAATCCGAAGTTTCCCGCTACGGCGTGCCTCATAATCATATCTAGGTTTCGGAAAGTAAAACTCCAGCATTTGATTTAATTAATCGGCTCCAATATTTTGCGCACATTGCTCAAGCTTGCTGCACAGGTCCAATCAGAAGTGTTTCAAGATGTATGTGACTATTCCTAAATATTGTTATTTTCATCAGCGGTATTCTTTTGATGCACAATGCCGGCATGCAGAATTGTGCACGCAGCACCTGAAAGGAACTTACAGACGAACAAATGTCTGGGCGACGCTTAGCGCGATCATCTGCTTTAGAAGGCATGACATTAACTGATGCGTATTTGCTTTCGCGCCCGTCGTCATGACTCAGAGCGAAATAGTTTTGTTGTTTGAGTGACGTGATTCATTCCATTGTCATTGAAGCATAGTTCAATAGCGTTCCACACGGTTGTCAGTTGGAGCTGCAGTCGCAGAAAGCGCATTCGAGCCGCAGTATGCAGTCTTTTACGCAACCGCATCCGTTCACTACCCTCAACTCCTCGTAATAAATAGTAAATCGTAGAGGTTTACGTCCTAAAGGTACACTCGAGCCACGAATGGTGACGGGTCCCGGTTTATTCTTAATCGACGCATCATCCGTGGACCTTTTAACGTGCATCAAAACTCAATCGCAGGGGAACGTTGGCCTCCTGCTCCCATCCGAATGCTGTGGCCGCCCAATCCGACAGCCAAAGCTGCGGCTTCATGCACAGCAGCAGTGCGCATGTATGTATATATATATATATATATATATATATATATATATATATATATATATATATATATATATATATATATATATATATATATATATATATATATATATATATATATATGGCGGCCATATTGATGCTGATATTATGGTCTTCGAGGTTTGAATAAAGCATCTGGCTGGCATTCCTGTAACTAAACAGTTGATTTTAATCAATACCCGCATCCTACGCTTGCGTCGCAAACCGCTATCCTCAAATTCACCTCATCGTGCAATGAGAGCTTTCAGTTCGAGATCCGCCACGAAACTAGGTGCCTCCCAAAACCATAGTAATTGCTTCTGATATCTTCATAAATATAGTGACTATATTTCTTAAACACTCGTAATAGGGAGCAGTCCTAAAGCTCCAACAGTGACATTAAGGAATTATGGTAGAAGCGCATTTTATTAACTTAGTACCGCCGTTATCGCAAAGTTGAGCTATATATTAATACGTAAACTATATCAGCATCGTGGCCAATTCTTAAAGGGCACAAAATGCTCAACTCTATGAGAACTGGATACCGGAGCAATTTTAAGGAAATAAAAAATATGCGCTCCCATCTTGTAAAATTGCACTGAATGAAAGGGGTACACGGACTATATCGCACACACACATTATTTTTTTTGGGGGGGGCGGGGGCTGAGGCATGAAGTACAACCGAAGGAAAAGCGCGATGTCATTGTCTACAGCGGAAGGTGCTTCCCTGTCTGCTTTCTATCTGCGCATGACGACACCAAGGCAATCACAGCGACAAGTCGCATCACACTAAATATTTTAACGCTCTTGTGGGCGTATAAAGAGTGCTTGAGTTGTCCCATGGCTAACAGCCTCAACCTTTTCAGATTGAATCGTTTAAGGGGACAAGTGCATGGAGCTTCTTGGCAACTTCTCGTGGCAAGCGACATGCGGCACGAAAACTGCAAGAAATGGTCATACATACATACATACATACATAGATACATACATACATACATACATACATACATACATACATACATACATACATACATACATACATACATACATACATACATACATACATACATACATACATACATACATACATACATACATGCATTACCTTAGCACCTATCATTGTCAAACTCTCGTCTGAGATATTTTGGTGCCGCACCAACTGGTCAGAATACACAGAATAGTAAATATAGAGAAGGAACGTTAGCCAAGGGACAATCCAGCATCCTTAACAGTGTAAAAGTTTGAGCGTAGAATCGAGCCATACTGAGAAATCGCTAAGACTACCGGTATTCATGGCGACACCACGTACACCTATGTGTAGATCCGAAGAGGGGAGTAGGCAAAGGCAAATTCGCATCTTAGGCGCCCGTTCCTGCGTTGAGCGTCGGCGTCCCTCGGCGTAACCGAGCGAACAACCACAGCGAAGGGTGAAAGAGCGAACGCAGAGCGCAGTGGGGGATGAAAGACGGTGGCAGCGAGGAGGAAAGCGGAGTAGGAGAGTGTAGCGGAACCATGGTGCGAATAGTGCAGGAGGAGGGTATGGTGAAAGCATGAGAAGAAAATTATACGGATTCCATGCACTGTGGGAGTCAATGTAAGCGAAGCTTTTTGTGCTGTTTATTTTGATTATCGATAATATCGGTGATGTTGACGGCGAATGTTTAGTTTCTTCAACGTTTAGTCCAACATGAGATTAGTGATTGATGTTAAACGTTACCTCGCGTGCACGCGTAGTGCACAGAACACAAAGGGGGAGGTGTTTGCTTGAGGCGTTGTTGTGCGCCATACGATCATGAGACTGAAATAATCAGAAGAATAAGAATGTGCTGGGGTGCGTTTGGCAGGCATTCTCAGATCATGAACAGCAGGTTGCCATTATCTCTCAAGTGAAAAGTGTATAACAGCTGGGTCTTACCAGTACTCACGTACGGGGCAGAAACCTGGAGGCTTACGAAAAGGGTTCTACCTAAATTGAGGACGACGCAACGAGCTATGGAAAGAAGAATGATAGGTATAACGTTAAAGGATAAGAAATAGAGCAGATTGGGTGAGGGAACAAACGCGAGTTAATGACATCTTAGTTGAAATCAAGAAAAAGAAATGGGCATGGGCAGGACATGTAATGAGGAGGGAAGATAACTGATGGTCATTAAGGGTTACGGACTGGATTCCAAGGGAAGGAAAGCGTAGCAGAGGGCGGCAGAAAGTTAGGTGGGCGGATGACATTAAGAAGTTTGCAGGGACAACATGGCCACAATTAGTACATGACCGGGATAGCTTGAGAAGTATGGGATAGGCCTTTGCCCTGCAGTGGGCGACACCAGGATGATGATGATGATGATGATGATACGATCATAACCTCTGAGAGGGTTGAGCATTGTCATTGCCTCACATGGCACATCGCATTGTGGAAGAAATAATAACTTGAATTGGAATATGGGGCTGTACGTGCCAAAAACCACAATAGGACAATGAGGCATGCCATAGTGGCGGACCCGGAATTTTGACACAGTGGTGTTCTTTAACGTGTCCCAAAATCTAATTGGACGTGCGTTTTCTATTTCGCATCCACCTAAATGGTACTGTTGCGGTCGGGATCAAATCCGCCACCTCGAGCAATGCCATAGCTGCAAAGCTACCGCGGTGGGCACAAAGTGTTGATTTGACGTGCGACCGTTTCGGTAGGTTCACCTGGACTCTACGGTGCGCTTTAATGCAGTTCTGCTATGGAGGCACGCCCTGCGTAAGTTGCTCGCTTGACAAATTTTCTTGATGTTTATTTTTCAGAAATAGCAGAAACGTACCGTATCGTGCCTTGAACTTGAATTTATCCCGTTTGCCTGAAACTGCTATCGTGTCCTCATGTCACCTATTCCCGATCCCCCACCGCTGTGGAAACAGCGCTAGATGAGCGGAGGTCTGTCTGCGGCGGCTGCTGTGAATCACGCCCACGCGTCACCCGCGCGCTAGCGATCTCCAGATTAGCGATGCACTCACGCCACACTTGGCTCCGTTTGCAACGTGCTGCGCGAGACAGATTGTTCGCGTCAGTCAATCTATCGCGAAATGAAAACACGTATATAGTGCGCTAAAATTTCGCATTAGGGAGTATCGTATTAGTCGGTGAATTTTTCTTTTTTTCTTTTCAGACAAGGTAATTAACAGCGCTAAATCTTATTTTGAACAACCCGGATCCCAAAATGTGATCTTGTAAAGTTTGAGCAATAGCAAAGCAGCGGTAAGCGCGAAATATTTTTGCAAAAATTTTGAAGGAAGTACGCAGGTCAATGTATCTTTTTTTTATATTCATAACTCTGCACGATTACTTTTTTTTTTCTCTTAACTGTCTCTTCGAAAAGCTATGCAGTGTCCCTTTTAAGAAGGAGCGAAACCAGAGGCGGTTTATGCTGAACCCTGACCATTATCTGCTCGGTGCGCCCTCCGTATCGGAAGAGACGGCTGATCTTGATAAGCTTGACGAAGCTGAGGAGCTTGGCGAGTTGCGATAACCTGGAGCGAATATCCAAGTTTCTGTGGTGCTTTGTCGGCCACGTCCAGATGATGAAGTCCAGTGGAAGGCTGCTCAACAAGTCCACGGGGAACCATCCCTTTAGGTAGTGCTGCTTGATCTCAGCCGGGTCCATGATAACGATGCCCTGCTTGCGATCGTCAATGCCTGAGCGTAAAATTATGATCGATGATTACTTCAAACGTGATCACGAATAGCACAGTCGTCACGTGTCTACACGGCATTTGTCGTTCTGATCCCACATTTATAACTGGATTATCAGAAAGTAGGACTATCTGAAGATTAATCAGATGTGATTTATGATGAAATTAATATGAAGAGATATTTACCATCATAGACAAGTGAAACCTGAACTGAAAATGACAAGGCAGAACAATTTTCACGAGTATCAAGGCATTTTTAATTAAAAGTAATATATAATAATTATTATTTAAGCGTGCATGTCTACCATCACACGATAAGATTATTCTACTTATGCAGTTCCAAAGTATATTTTAAACATAGCGGACCAACCTAAGCGTCCATATTTGTTTGAATTTTCGATATGCATGTGATCAAACTATATGTAATTCGTACGACTCAAAAGCGGAGTATAATACCCATTCGTCATTCATACCGCTCGTTGTTGGAACACCGTCGCGCGATTCTCACTGTCGGCCATCGTCCGTATAATGCTGAAGGCCGTAGGCCATGTAACGTTGAATGCGCCGGTTCTCATCCCATCACCAAAATTAAGCAGCATTGTTCTTTACCCGTATTTGCGAGGCTGAGTGCTAGGAAATGTCGCTCGAAAAGCTACAGGGATGTGCGTGCAATGCGTCAAGCATAGCCAGCAAAGTCTGACAGCTGTTTCTGTTCCCGTTTTTTCGTGCACTTACTGACTCAGCGTACCTTGCTACCTGTCACGATTTCTCATTTACCGAAACGCGGAAGATCGGAGCGAGAAAATAAAATCTAAATAAATGTAAGCGAGAAACAGAGGAAAACCGTCCGTGTTCGCAGCTTAAAGGATTACTGTTTGTTCCACTGAGAACAATGTAAGCACCACGGTGTCGGGGTGGTGGTGATGGTGATGTTGTAGCAGGCGGTTTTTACCCTGGCAGACGAGGCCGTCTACTGCTGAGCCCGCACACATTTCGTGACCATACCAGGAGTGGTACGCACTCAGCTGCTCGGCAGGAACGCCTTAAGTGCTCGTGCACATAACGCTCATGTCAGCAACGGAAGGCCATAACGCTGCCCTGTCTCCATAATGCAAAGCCGACTGGACGAAGCAGGACGCCCCTTGGCGCCGAATTCACAATAATCATGCGTACCACATGACGACTGGCTACAGCTCCTGCTCTTGTACGAACAGTTCTAGCGCAAGAACTTGTTTGTGAACACGGACCCTGATAACTTTTATCGTGCGTTATCGTACCAACTCGCCATTTCAGTATACAGTACCGAAACGAGAGGGCGACCTGCGCTACCGACGGTGCAGCCCTTCTTATATACCCACGTAACTTGTGCCAAAATATCAAAATACGAGCCGGTCAGAACCTAGGTAATGTCAACTGTTTGCCACCGCATAGAGCAAGTGAGACTATTTCGGATGCGAAAGCATCAAATGGCCCATTAAGCGAGAAAGCCAGCGTCTGTCATCTGTAGCAGCAAAGCGGAACCTAAACTCGCATTGCCATTGGCTGCGGCGCCATGTCATGAGCGGCCCTCGACAGAGTTCCCATTGGCTTCAACGCCACGTCACGAGCTGTGCCTCGACGGAGCAGAGCGCACAAAAAGGAAACACCTGCTGCAACGATAGCACGCCAGGTTTTGCGCGGGGGGAGAGGGCAACGCCGTGACGCCACGTCATCTACGCTCTCACTCTCGGCACGAGCGCTCCTCGACGGAAGAGAGCCAACGCCTCGCAGAGCAGGTGAAAGAGAACACCTGCTGCGCAATAGCGCGCCAGGTGTTGCGTGGGGGAGAGGGCAACGCCACGACGCCACGTCATCTACGCTCTCGCTCTCGGCACGAGCGCTCCTCCACGGAACAGAGCCAACGCCTCGCAGAGCAGGCGAAAGAGAACACCTGCTGCCGCAATAGCGCGCCAGGTGTTACGTGGGAGAGAGGGCAACGCCGCGACGCCACGTCATCTACGCTCTCGCTCTCGGCACGAGCGCTCCTCGACGGAACAGAGCCAACGCCTCGCAGAGCAGGCGAAAGAGAACACCTGCTGCGGCGAGAGCGCACCAGGTGTTGCGTGAGGGGACAGGGCATCGCCGCGACGCGCCACCCGATGGGCGTCGCCGCGCCGGCGGCATGCGGCGTTGGCACCGCAGGCTGGTGCTGCTTGGTGGCACGGGCAGCACGTGCCGCTACGGCACATTAATCGCAGCGGAAATCTCGAAATATCGCTCAGCGCCGTTCAATTGGACATTAATGCTTTCACGTTCACAACTCATAAGTGCTAAGGTGTTGTTCGTGTATTTCGCATAATTGCGTACTCAATTACTATTAATTGGTCTACTTCTTAAAATCCGATACTCAGAGCAAAAGCGTAGATGAGAAAATTGTAGATCATTCTCAAAAATTCCCGATCCAGCGTTCACTTACGCGGCACTCTGTCTTTTTCGCGAGGATTCTTTCGGACTCGAAAAAAGCTTTTATGTATCCCGTATTGGAGTACTTGGGTAAATGATAATAACCAATTATATAATCATGCGAAATACAGAATATAGTGCGACTTGCTCCAAGCGACGGCAAACATTTCACCTTGGTTCTGTCCAGCTATACACTTGGCACTTGCATAATCTAAATATTGGCATAAGTTACGTAGGACGCACACCCCCGTATTTTAGAACGCTCTTCTACTCAGCACTCAACCTCGATGAAAGAAAGTCGATCACAGCGCCGCGCACTCGCCGTAGTTGCTTTTAGTGGCTATGGTGTAGGGCTGGTAAGCACGAGGTCGCGGGATCGAATCCCGGCCACGGCGGCCGCATTTCGGTGGAGGCGAAAGCACCCTTGTACTTAGACTTGGGTGCAAGTTAAATAACCTTAGGTAGTCAAAATTTTCCGAATCCCCTACTACACCGTGCATCATCATCAAACTTTTTTTTTTTTTACAGCGCCGCCCCTCGACAGGAACGGTCACTGCGCTTCACTGACAATCCACGGCAGTTCCTTAGAAGTGTAGTGTCTTCTGAAGCCGAGGCACGGCGCTGTGCTCAACTTAGTGCAGCGGAGGAACAGCTTCGAGTTGAGCATCATTTGAACATACGGAAAGGGGGGAGGGGGGTAGTACTCTTACCAGTCCTGAAGTTGAGCAGCATGTCTGCGAGGAGCATGAAGTCGGAGTAGAGAGAGTAGAGCGCCCACTCGATTCCCGTCGTCGGGAAGAAACCCAGGTGCAGAGGGACCAGTACCAGGTTCATGACGAGCAACAGCACGATGAAGCCGTCCCACCACTTCCTGCACGACCCACGACGGGTCGATGGAATTGTTCGCAGGGCCAACAAATAAACCACTCCATCACAAGGTTAGCTGGTTGGCTCGCCGCCAATCACTTAGGCAGGTCTGTAAGTTTGTGAACCAGCCGATCAGCTGGGCAATAAGATAAATGAATAAGTCTGCTTTATGAAAGGTTGGCTCCGTGGCTATGCTCTGGTGTAAAAGATGGAGAGGAGTATAAAAAGGACTAATAATAATGATAATAATAATAATAATAGTAATAATAATAATAATAATAATAATTATTATTATTATTATTATTATTATTATTATTATTTTTATTATTATTATTATTATTATTATTATTATTATTAGAACACAATATATCTGTACATAAAAGAAGCTCACAATCGTCAACCAGAACGGCGCTTGCGTGGTGATGCCCACCAGAGGTGGCAGCTGCTACAGTGTTGAATGTTAAGTAATATGCGTTACATTCGTTAAAAAGTGTACAGAGGTTACAAACTAAAAGAAGCAAGTAAATAAATACATTAACAATTGTCTAAACAAAGTATAGTAGATCGCATTTGATTGCGTGAAGTTAATGAAGATGTGTCATTCTGAAGACCATTTCAAGTTTCAGGTATGTAACAGGACCTCAGCGATTCACCGCAGTGAGTACGCACTACTGGCAATGCGTATCGAGGCAAAATAAATAAAATTTAGAAATAACAAATAAAAGTAAGTCAGTAATACTGAAACTGGGCCAGCACACTATATAAAGCAACGACTCTTTCTCAATGGTATATTCCTTTTCCCGCTTCTCCAGTGAGGCCAAGTCGCGCTCCGCCCTTGTAATTAGCGCCGAGATTGGCTCCTCGTCAATCGTGAACGACAGAAAAACGCAATCAATCGATAGTAATCCGCGCATTGTACCAGCCCTGTTTGCTCACTCATTGCACAGCGAGTATCTCGACTCTGGCAACCATGCTATGCCTTGAGCTATGTGCAGCATACGAAGGCTTATTGGCTAGTCGCCTGCTCTTCTCTTAAGTGCTACTGGACTCCTTTGGTTCAAACGATGTTCCGCATTCCGTGAATTGGCCGTCAGTTGCGCAGGCCAACGTTCCTATGGCTCTAAGTTTAGTGAACCGAAAGCGGACAGACGCGCAGCCGCGGCCGCAGCTGAATAGGCCGATTTCACAAAGAGTAAATTTCACTAAGCAACCGCTGCCCCGAAGCATGCCGGTAGTAGCACTACTTAGCGGGCTGAAGGGCGACTACGGCGACGTTAGGGAGGAGGAGGTTGTAATTAAGAGAAAGGAGCTGAGGTGGGCAACTATGGTGCGCTTCTAAGCATGTTGCGTCTGTACACCACGTCAAACTCGCTTACATTTCGAGATCAATATGCAGGGAGGTAAGAATAAGTTTCCACAATAGCAGCGGATGAACAAATGCAGCCTCCACTTCTCAACTTGCTCCTAAAGTTGGCCTCAAAAGTCCACAGTGCCACTGTCCTCGGCATGGTTCTTCAAAATTGGCACCTTGAACTCAGGCACACCAGGAAAGCAACGAGGACTGCCGGTCATCATGGCGCCGAGGCAGAGTTCAGCTCCCACCATGTTGCGTTTTCTTGCGCACTGATTTTCATTTTTCTTCAGTATTTCTTCACTTCAATTAAAAAAAAAAAAGACAGTTTCCCTACCTTAGGCCTTCCTTAGGTCTACCAGCCTTTCCTCCTTTCCCTACAAGAACCACTTCTCTCTCTCCCCGTCCACCACCCCCCCTTTTTCTTTCTTTACACAATAACTACGAAACAACTATCCCGGCAACAAGCAGAAATACCATACTGCATATGGACAGCCCCTACGAGTGCGCTAACTACTGTTTGAGAAGTGCAGTGGTGTCGACTGAAGCGCGCATTCGAGCCGAAGGCCAGCTCACGCACCTGAACTTGGAGCGTGGATGCACGATGCACCTGTGCTCCGTGTGCGCCTGCTTCTTGAAGTCCAGTCCAGAGTACTGTCTCCTCGACGCAGCCGTGAGCAGCTTCTTTATCGCTGACTTGATGGCGCGAAGTTGGTCTGCATATTCGAGACCACTGCAATGAAAACTATGCGACTCTGCACTGCATGTTGTCGGTGCGTCGACGTCACCTGGCGCGTTCCTTATTCGTGTTCAGACATGCGCGATAACTGCTGTCACTTGCGTTTTCCTGGCAGATAGAAAAGGGTCTATGTTCATCGTCTACGGAAATGTGCGCTGTCTCTATGCACTGCCGCTCTGCACGAGCACGTGGCCAGACATTTGGGACATTCGGTGTGCGAGACGCCTCGCTACCTCTCGGTGTACGCCTGCTCACGCTGCGTTACCGAACGGACGTCGAAGTTCGAAAAATCTACTCCAATAAACGTAGTTATCAAATAGATCCTGCTTGCTACATGAAAAACGACCTACTTGAGAACACTTTCGACAAATTTCAACGTGGTGCTAACATAAATCTCTAGGTTCCTGGCCAGTCTGTTACACCGCACTTTAACCAAAGTATTACGTGCGGAGAGACGCAAACGAATAGATTAATTACAATGCATTTACTAGAGCAGCGCAGCCAGAGACTAATGAAACCAGCTCGTGAGCGTCAAGCCCCGATGCCCGTCTTCGTCTTGCTTTGCGCAATGTCACTTAAGCATCTGTTGTATCGCGACAATGTGAATAAGTAACCCATTCAGCTAATCAAACTACACGGGAACGTATACAGAGCTTTATTACCACACAGCTAAAATCTGCCGAAAGTGCTGCCAAACGGATCATTTTCATGCATAAATCAAATCCTAATTGATAACGACGGTCTTGGAAACGTTTGATTTTTCGAAGCGCGACGTCCATTGAGTTACGCAGCGCTGTGTGGACGACCTCCAATACAACATAATTTCTCCAAGGAAACTGCGAATGCTTTACGATGTAATGGAGACTCGACAGGAGTTTTTACAAGCACTTGAAATATGGACGCTCTTCAAAAGTTGGGGCTTGTTGGTCGAGGCATAGCATTCACAAAATTTCGCCTGAGTGACTCTGCTGCGGGGTGAACAACTCCGTATCATATCCACTTGCAAGAGATGCAATGTACGCGCGCGAACAGGAGGCCAGCTGTACGAAGATAACGCCTGCTTCCAGTGATATTGCAACGACTGTACTGCTGCACCGGACTACGGAATGCTGCTTGCACAAGCCTTATCGAAGGTCGTCTTTCTAGCTGAGCCTTGAATGAGGTTACGCAGTTCTCACAAACAAGAAAATCACCATACGAGTCTACGCCGGCTCTTGTTATCTTCACATAGGCATGTGTTCGAACCATGGCACTCGAATTCCTCCGCTTATATCCCTCAACGCGGGGCTCTGTGATAATTTACTCATTTTTCCTAGTTTGAACAAATAAGTGACACGCAGATATGCTGGGTGCCAAAACAAAAGCGTATTATTTCGGCGTTCCCAAAGGTGAAGCACTGCAGGACGCTTGCACTTGCTGTCGGCAATTAAGAACGATTGCATCCCCTTTTATGCTGAAAAGCGAACGATATGTGCCTAATCTGCCATCTGTAAGCCACGTGTCAGCAATGTAAGAGTCGGCTGGTCGCCCAGGAAAAAAGAAAGCATATCTAATGACTTGTCTATGAAGAATCAGTTCACGCAACCATCGCCTTTCGACGCAAAATGCCACACGGGGCTGGTGTATACTATTCACCCCAGTAGAACGCACGAGAAATGTGGACCACATTCAGCGATACTTCTGTAGAATGCTTTAGAATGAGGCAGCGGGTATAGGCACAAGAAACTATTGACCCGACCCCTTCCTCCACTTTTTTGAACCAGTAATATATACCGTAGTGTTCCCACTGAACGTGCTTAAGAGGAAGCTTTAGCTCGGGCCCAACTCCGACGCGGCCTATTCAAATACATGTAAAACGCAAAAACGTTTTTATGCGATAACCCCTGGACCGATTTTGATGAAATTTGTTGCGTTTGAGAGAGAAAGTTAAATTCTAGTGACTGTTGGAAGCGGAATTTCGATTTAAGGCTTGAATTTTCTTAAACCGATTTTCAAATATTTGACCGTTTGAAAAAAATAGAAGCACGAAGTTTACAAATTCATAGCTCTGCATCAAGAACTGATATCGCGGTTCTGTAAACGGCATCCATTAGATCATTCAAAGCGGACAAATGCAATATGTCATTTTACATCTTACGTGAATTTGTTACGTTGGTTACAACGGTTTTGCAAAAGTTGTATTTCCCTATGATTAAATATTTTTATAATCTATGTGTAACATATCAATTTTGTCCGCTTTAGATGTACTATTAGATACAATTCGCAGAATTGTATTATCATTTTTATTGGTTGAGTTACAGAGTTGTAAACTTGATAGTCTCGTTTTTTGAAAATTTTCGATTTTTGCCAATTTTTTATAAAAAATTGACGACCTAACTCAAAAATTCGAAACCAACAGTCACTAGATTTTAAGTTTGTCTTTTAAATGCAAAAAAACCTCGTCAAATTTGGTGCAGTGGTTGCCGAGAAAAACGAATTCTCCTTTTACATGTATTTAGATAGGAGTACTCGAGCTAAAGCTTCCTCTTAAGCGAAAGTTGAAAGAAAAGATGTCCATACACAAAAAAGTCGCAGTTTCGCACGAAAGGCGAAGCATCGATTGCGATAGCAAATTAGTGGACAGCCATACGAAGTAAGGATAGTAGCTTTATCGGCCGTATAAACTCGTAAACATAGGCATACAAACTAAATTAACAAGCGTTGCGTTAGGCGCGCACAAGCAAACATGAAAGTATCTCACTCAATGCCCGCGGAAACTAGCTGTCAGAACGCTGGAGTGGGTAATCGCGGCAGCAGCAGCGAGCGAATTGACCTTCGTGTAGTGTCTCGCATCAAAGCGAACTAAGCCGCGGAAACACAGCGCGCGGCGGACTCTGTCCCCATTGCAGATGGCTTTCAACATACAGTAACCCGGGCGGCCCGGGCCACTCGGAGTAGAAGGCCCCTCCCTCGTCGCTACCCTCCCGCCGAAGCCTTGCGCGCGACGAAATATGGCGCGCTTCCTCCCCAATTTCCTTGCTTGCGTGCGCCAGATTGAGCCGTGATCGCCGGCTCACCCTCGCACGCATGTAGAGCATAGAGACATTTAACTGAACCTCACGGCGACGGCGATGCCGACGGAACAAATGCGCCTGGAGTGTCCATATAGTTACTTGCGCAATAAAAAATCTGTAGTAGTAAACTACGCTTCGGCAATGTCAAAACAGTCACCGTGAGCTCAGGCTTGCTAAGGCGATGAAGACGCAGAAATGAAAGACGGGCGGCGACGCCGCTCTCAAGTTCCCGCACCCGCTCGCGCCGTCACGCCACCGATTTTGACAGCGCTTACCTCGTGTCTAGATAATTCTTTAGCGATAAAGAAGCGCTTCACTGCGGTCGGGAGGAACAAATGACTCACCCTGGCAAGTCTCGAGTGATTTTCCTGAGGCAGCACGGCCCATATGCGATGAAATACGTTGAACATCCCTGACGTCACACCGACGATCGCGGATGTCGGTGCGACATTCGAGTAAAGTTTAGCCTTTGTTGCCCCAGTAATAATCGGCTCTCTTCACCCAAGACGAATAAAAAACAGAGCCGCGGGTTGAATGCCCGGCTGCATTTGACCACACTCTGATGGGGGCGCGGAACGTGGCCGCTGCGGCCGGCACGCTGTTACGTTTCGCCTACAACGCGCGGTAATGCCGGCGCGGATGCAACGGACGCCGGGGCTTTGTTCAAAGCGGCGGACATTTTGGCCCGTTCGACGCCGCCGCAACGCCTACCCGCCAAGCGTGTCCAGGCGTGTTTCAGTGCCACGTGTCTTCGTGTGTGCGTGTGTGTGTGTGTGCCCACGCTTGTCAAAGCGCGGCAGCCGGGGAGCGGAGCTCCCCAAGGGAAGGTTGGCGATGCGTCACTACACTCGGTTCAGCAGGTCTCTCGGCTCGACCGTGCGCGCCGTCGTGGGCTCATGCTCCGCCGTCCCGTGACCTTCATCCCGTGACCTTCCCTTTTGGACCGCGACGCCGAGAGTATAAGAGCAGCTGCCCCCGGACGCCAGGAGAGAGGCTCCGATTTGTACTGTTGAGTTACGTGCTCTCCCGTCTCTCCACTTCGGTCGACCTGACCGGCCGCTCTTTTGCTATGTTAGAATAAACAAGTTGTTCTGTTACCAGTCTTCTCATGCTTTGCCGGGACCTTCGGATGCTTCCAGTGCCCCAGGCCGCCAGGCCAACGCTACCCTTGGGGCTTGAGACCCATTGGCAATAACGGGCGTCAGCACCGAGACCCCAACAACTCGTGCCAGCGGTGCGATTCTATCATCTGGTTGCCAGCGGTGAGATCGCGACAACGGAGGCCAGCAGCGAAGAGATGCGGTTGACTGTATGCTGAGCAGCACAACGACCATCCGGGAGCAGCGCAACGAGCCCTGTGTGATGACTGGTGAGCCCTGTGTGATGACTGGTTGCCTGCAGCGGAACGACTGCGCGGAATTCTTGGCTGCGAGGTTTGGTGAGTGCGGGACTTTCTTCTTCTGAGTTTTGCCAGGCTTTTGTTAGTGTTAGAAACAGAGCTGGTAATTGTGGTTGTCGTTGCTGCCGGGTTAGTTTGCGGCAAGACAATAGTAGGCAGTAGAGAAAGCAGCATTCAGAGCAGCCATGGATTTGAAGTCGTTGCGCAAACCGAAATTGCTGGAGCTTGCAAGAGAGTTGGGTCTGGATGTCTCAGACAAACTCAGAAAACCAGAACTGCTAAGGGCTATTCTTGAGTTAGAAGCTGAGGATGACGAGCTGTCGGAATGCCTTGAGACCATTGAGGAGAGGGAGACGGCAAAAAGACAGGAGCGTGAACTTAAAGAACAAAAAGAGAAAGAAAAAGAAGAACGCGACCGTCAACACGCTTTGGAAATGAAGCGTCTCGAGTTAGAGATGGAACGCGCTCGTAATGGAAGTCAGGCACACGGTGCAGGAGAACGAGTATTGTTCAAAATGACTGACCTGATGCGGCCGTTTAAGCTTGGAGAGGACATTGGTTTGTTCCTGGTTAACTTTGAGCGAACGTGCGAGAAGCAGGGGTTCTCTCGGGAAACGTGGCCACAGCGCTTGCTCACTTTGCTACCCGGCGAGGCGGCCGACGTAGTCGCTCGCTTGGAGAGAGAGGAGGCAGAGGATTTCGACAAAGTGAAATCGAGTCTGCTAAAAAAGTACCGGCTGTCAGCGGAGGCGTTCCGTCGGAAGTTTCGGGAAAACGAGAAAGGCAGAAGTGAGTCATATACAGAGTTTGCGTACAGGCTTATGTCAAACATGCAGGAGTGGCTCAAAGAAGAGAAAGCGTTTGGTGACCACGAGAAAGTTCTGCAGTGTTTTGGGCTAGAACAGTTTTATAGTCGGTTACCTGAGAACGTGCGGTACTGGGTCTTGGATAGGCCAGACGTTAGTACGGTGGCTAGAGCCGCTGAGTTAGCCGAGGAGTTTGTGACGCGTCGGGCTCGCGGAGCTAAGGACGGTCAAAAGGGTGAATTTGGCTCCAAGTTTGAGAGGCCGAAGTTCACACCCATGAGAGCAAAGGGGGATACACGTAGTGCGGATGCGAGTGAAAGCAGTCCGACCGAACGTAAGGAGACGGCGGCAACCGAAGCCGAACGCAGAAAGCGGTTCGAGACGAGGCAAGCGCGCGTTTGTTATACGTGCCAGAAGCCGGGTCACTTTTCGGCGCAGTGTCCAGAAACAAAAACACAAGTCGTGTTTTTGTCTATATGCAGCACTGACGAGAACATGAAGCTTCTCGAGCCTTACATGCGAGACCTCCTCGTGAACGGGAAAGAGTGCCGAGTGCTTCGCGATTCCGCAGCTACAATGGATGTAGTTCACCCCTCTTACGTAGAACCCGATATGTTCACGGGCGAGTGCGCATGGATCAAGCAAGCAGTGGAAGCTCATAGCGTGTGTCTGCCGGTAGCAAAGGTGCTTATTGAAGGACCTTTCGGAGCACTTGAGACGGAGGCCGCAGTGTCAGCTATGCTGCCCCCCCAGTACCCGTACTTATTTTCGAACAGGTCCGATCACCTCCTGCGCGAGAAGGGGCTTTTGTTTGGTGAGGCTAGCGTTCAGGCCTTAACCAGATCGAAGGTTCGGGAGCTCGCTGCAAAGGCGGTAGTTGCGGGGCCGACGTTGTTGAACGATGAAAAGGGGTCAGAGGCGCAGCAAGCTGGTATTCAGAGCACGCCCGAACGGGATAAAATTGAGCCTGTAGCGTTAAAGGCACCAGATACTGGAGAGGAAATTCCCGATGCGGGAAAGTTAGAAGAGCTTCCGGTCGAGCTTCCGGGACTAGGTTCAGTGACGAACAAGAAAGACACCGATCAAGTCATTAATGACTTAATAAGTAAAGCCTCGCTGTCGCCTGAGCAGAAAACCGAACTACACCAGCTCGTACAAGAGTTTCAAGGTCTGTTCTCTGAGAGGCCTGGTAGGACTTCTGTCCTTACTCATGACATAGAACTTACCTCCCCAGAGCCAGTACGATCCAAGGCGTACCGGGTGTCACCCCGCCAGAGCGATATTATGGAGGCTGAGGTAAAGAAAATGCTACAGCTCGGTGTTATTGAAGCAGGTGAGAGTGATTATACCTCCCCTTTGATTTTAGTTGAGGTACCGGGCAAGGAACCTCGTCCTTGCGTCGACTACCGCAGGCTTAATTCCATCACTAAGGATCAAATTTATCCGATCCCTAACATCGAGGAGCGCCTTGAGAGAGTGAGTAGCGCTCAGTTTATTTCCACCCTAGATCTTGTCAGGGGTTATTGGCAGGTTCCACTTACAGAAGAGGCTAGTAGGTATGCGGCGTTCATTTCACCAATGGGGACATTCCGTCCTAAAGTTTTGAGTTTTGGTTTGAAGAACGCGCCATACTGCTTTTCAAGCCTCATGGATAAAGTGTTGCGGGGACAGCAAGAATTCGCTTTACCGTATCTAGACGACGTAGCGATATTCTCCGCATCCTGGCCTGAGCATATGGCGCACTTGCGGGCAGTGCTAACCCGCCTGCGCGATGCGGGCTTGACAGTCAAGGCTCCCAAGTGCCAGTTAGCACAGGCCGAGGTTGTCTACCTCGGACACGTGATTGGTCGGGGTCGTCGCCGCCCCTCTGAAATAAAGGTGGCCGCTGTGCGAGACTTCCCGCAACCGCGCACGAAGACCGATATTCGGTCGTTCTTAGGTGTCGCCGGCTACTATCAGAGGTACATCCCCAGGTACTCTGATATCGCGGCTCCCTTGACGGATGCTCTAAGAAAGACAGAGCCGCAAACAGTCGTCTGGGATGAGACGAAGGAAAGAGCTTTTAGCGCCCTAAAGAGCGCCCTAACAAGCCAGCCTGTGCTACGATCGCCCGACTACACAAAAGGGTTCGTTGTTCAGTGTGATGCTAGTGAGCGAGGCATGGGCGTTGTACTGTGCCAACGGGAAAATGGAGAAGTAGAACACCCCGTCCTGTATGCTAGTCGTAAGCTGACGAGTCGTGAGCAGGCGTATAGCGCCACCGAGAAAGAGCGTGCGTGTATCGTATGGGCCGTTCAGAAATTGTCATGTTACCTAGCTGGCTCGAGGTTTATCATTGAAACGGATCACTGCCCTCTCCAATGGCTGCAGACCATCTCTCCCAAAAATGGCCGCCTCCTGCGCTGGAGCCTCGCTTTGCAACAATATTCCTTTGAGGTGCGTTACAAAAAGGGGAGTCTCAACGGTAACGCCGATGGCTTAAGTCGAAGCCCCTAACGTGGGAATCAGCCTCAAAATTGCTTGTTACGGAGGGTTTTCTTCCTGAGGCAGGATTTTTTCTAACTTATTGCTTTTGTGTAGTGTTTCAAAGTGATGATGTGCTTTCTAATGCAATTTTCCGATTTGTGGACGCGTTCTGAGTGCTGCTAAACTACTGTAAGGAACTAGGCAGCAGTATAAAAGGGGAAAGAGCCTGGCAGGGCTTAGTGAGGGTTGTGCCGTGCTTGCTGACTGAGCGGTTGACTTTCGGCGTAGTTCTAACGCTTGCCGGAAACGAGAACAACAATGTCAACTCTCCCGAAGTCACTTTGCAGTGTCCTGTGTGAACCTGAACGTGAGAACGAGGTCTTCTCTGTGCGCTGCGCTCAAGAAACGCCAACGGACGCCCGACTTCGGTTATGAGCATCATCGAGCGACATCCCTCCGGACAGCGGATGCAGTCCCCTGACCATCGGGATCTCCTTCCCCCGGCGGGGCGGTCTGTTACGTTTCGCCTACAACGCGCGGTAATGCCGGCGCGGATGCAACGGACGCCGGGGCTTTGTTCAAAGCGGCGGACATTTTGGCCCGTTCGACGCCGCCGCAACGCCTACCCGCCAAGCGTGTCCAGGCGTGTTTCAGTGCCACGTGTCTTCGTGTGTGCGTGTGTGTGTGTGTGCCCACGCTTGTCAAAGCGCGGCAGCCGGGGAGCGGAGCTCCCCAAGGGAAGGTGGGCGATGCGTCACTACACTCGGTTCAGCAGGTCTCTCGGCTCGACCGTGCGCGCCGTCGTGGGCTCATGCTCCGCCGTCCCGTGACCTTCATCCCGTGACCTTCATCCCGTGACCTTCCCTTTTGGACCGCGACGCCGAGAGTATAAGAGCAGCTGCCCCCGGACGCCAGGAGAGAGGCTCCGATTTGTACTGTTGAGTTACGTGCTCTCCCGTCTCTCCACTTCGGTCGACCTGACCGGCCGCTCTTTTGCTATGTTAGAATAAACAAGTTGTTCTGTTACCAGTCTTCTCATGCTTTGCCGGGACCTTCGGATGCTTCCAGTGCCCCAGGCCGCCAGGCCAACGCTACCCTTGGGGCTTGCGACCCATTGGCAATAACGGGCGTCAGCACCGAGACCCCAACAACTCGTGCCAGCGGTGCGATTCTATCAACGCAAACCCGTGACCACGTACTCGGCAGCCATATATCGACGAGACAGCGTACATACAGAGACACGCAGGCGGTACATACGCTGCCTGAAGAGCGCGCAATACATGTCGGCTCGGCTCAGCGGTTTCCTTTACAAGAGGAATCATGTAAAACATGTTTACATCGCGTTTATACACGGGGAGACATCATCAGTTGCTCGGGCATCAGTATGGGCTTAGAAAAGGCAGTAGTTTTCTGCGACGCGAATCGGTGCGCGGCATTCAGAATAGGTCCAACCTCCGAGAGCACAGATTCCTTAAGGTGGGAGGCCACCGTCGGAAGTCAATTTTTTTGTACATTTTATGTATGTCCGGACATTGAGCAACATGTTGTAAACGAAATTATCTTGCTATCACCGATAGTTTGGAAGTTACGTACAGTGAGTTTTACAACGCACACTCTCGTATCGCGAAACCAAGAGTCATTACTATTTCTTTTATACAAATGTTATTCAAAATACCTTTCTCTTTCATTTTATGTAGTCATCAAGCGGAAACACGAATTAACAAGAGGAGACTCTAGTGCATCTCATCGGGGCTCCTGCATGAAGCTAGTGCATTTTAGGCCTCTATGTTGTTTTGATATCTTTCACATAGTTTGAACATTTCTTTACGTTTTTCTCGAAACAAAATATTCTGCTCGACCTGATGTTACGCAAGCTTTGATAACTATTTAATGAATATTTTGATATAAAATGTTGCGCACTCATTCCTCACATGGACATCTGTGCAACGAACTAGAACGAAAGAAATTGATGAAAAATTTTTGCATTTACCGCCCATCTTACAAATAAATTTGGTCATTTGCTTACTTGTTCGAACATTGCTTCAATATTTATCTCATTGCATTTATCCTAGTTCATTGCATAGGTCCCACAATTAGCTACATAAGTACCAAAGCTTTACTCAATTCAGCAACTCATTATTACTTATCACGGCTGGTGCGACCAGTACTTCTACCGCATTTTGTGTCAAAAATTACCTACAAAAAATAAAATGAACCATTTTCTGCACTTTAAGTGGTTCGTTAGGTTAAGTAAGACACGTTTATTCAGGAAAAAAAAGTTTTTAAATCCTGGCTTCCGATTTAAAAAAGTTTTTTGTATGTGTGGCCTACTACCTTAAATGTATATTTACAGCATATCGGTATATAAAGTATATGCAGAATATATTTAAAGTATATCTACTCTGTACGAGTAGTGTTTTATGACAGAAGAGAACAACAGCTCTCTTAGATCACATAACAGGATCTAATAATTTGACGGCCCCATAAACTCTCTATATAGGACATTGCATTAGGTACAAAAGAGTGAGTTTGGATAAATGACAGAAAACGAAAGCAATTCTCTTAAGCTAGAGCATCATTCTTATTTTTTTAAATCGACGCCCTAGATCAAAAATCCGCTTTCAAAAGCCATGAGGTTTTAATTGTTCTTTAATGCAATAAACCTCATCAAATTTGGTGCAGTGGTTGTGAGAAAAAGCCGCAGCTTCGCCCGAAAGGCCAAGCACCGATTGCGTTAGGAAATTAGCAGACAGCCATACGAAGTAGGGATAGTAATTTGATCGGCTGTAGCAACTTGTACACATTTGCTTATTAACTAAATTAACAAGAATGGTGTCAGCGCGCGCAACAGACATGAACACATCACGCTCGATGACTGCAGACAATCACTGTCAAAACGCTGGCGTGAGGAACGCGGCAGCAGCAGCGAGCGAAGTGACCTTCGTGCTGTCTATCGCTTCCACGCAAACTGAGCGCCGAGAAGACACAGCACGCACAAAGCTACTAGCTGCCGACACCGAGAGCGGCGCTGCTGCGCCGGCGTTGAGAGCGCCGCATGCGACGCAAAATTCTATTAGCGGGTGGTACCCCTCTCCCATCTCTCGTTCGCGCCGCCTTGATTGCCTCCTGCACTGCGCGTGTTTGGGCACGTTTCGCGCCGCGCGCGGTGTGTGCCTACGTGTGTGCGCGTGGAGATTTCGTTCGAAGGGCGGTGTACAGTCTGTTTCATTTAGGGGAAAACTCTGAGCGCATTGCATCGCGATGCGGCGAGCGCTTGAGTCAGGCGGCGGCAGCAGCTCGCGCAGGTGCTCGAGGGGCGGGATCTTGAACGGCGTCGTCTGCTACGGCGGCGCGCGCTGGCCGCATTGTCGGGAAACGTTCTGCTATCAGTAGAACGGCGTTCTACTCATCTCATCGTTACGGCGTGAAATGAGCCGGTATTCTTTACTATGCGTTGTGCGACGCCAACTGATACGCCTCGAAGGTAAGTTCATCGCTGCAGGGCAGTCATAGACGACGTACTGATTCCATACATTATTGACGGCCCGTTTCTGGAAGGCGACTATATATTCTAACGCGATAGGTCGCCGATCCACACTGCACGTGTGGTGCAACAACAGCTAGAAGAGCGCGCCAGTCACTCTCTTGGAGTGGCCGCCTCAATCCCCGGGCGCCAACATCATTTAAAATGTCTGGGGCTCGTTGAAATTATCGCTGGCGCACCATCCCCTCTATCAGTCGCCCGAGGATAGGCTTCGATCCACCATCGTCAGCGACTGAGACGTGCTGCGAATGAACACATCCCTCATCAAGTCATTCTGCACTTCACTGCCTTCCAGGCCTGATGAGCGCTGTCATCGCTGCCGCTGGGGACATGACGAGATACTAACTGAAGTTCCGAGCGTAACGTGTCCAATTCCCCGCCGGCGGGCAGAGTCTGTCTGGTGTAGGGAATGATTGTCGAGAAAAATCATTTCCAGCTCATTGTCTGAACCTAAAACATTCATTTAATCGCATCCGTTTGTTTCATCGTGTTCGACTCCCATAGTTATCATTGTTGAGTGCTTTGTTTTCCTTTCGAGTCAAACAAAGACTGAACACGTTGCGCGCACATCTTGGTGCGTCTTGTCGCTGCTTATTACGGTAGCACACACAGTGAAGAAATATACTTGCACTGCCCCTGACAGTAGCACGCTTCCCGACAAATGCGGCCAGCGCGCGCCGCCGTAGCAGACGACGCAGATCACGACTCCGCCCCTCGAGCGTCTGCGCCTGCTCGAGCTGCTGCCACCGCACGACTCCATTGCTTGCCGCATCGCGATGCAATACGTTCCGAGTTTTCCCCTAAGGGTGAAACAGACTGTACATGCTTCTATTTGCCTTTAAGAAGATCGGTACGCTTTACGATTATTTTTATGGCTGCAAAGCGGCGAAAGGGCAGCGTCTGCTTAACCATGTAAGTGACGCTGAGCAGGTGATTGGAAACGACATCGTATGTACCGCCGGAAAAATCGTCAGCACATACGATGCGGCACATACATACGGCACATACGAGCTAAAGTCATTTTTGCAGTTTCTCACAATATGTTTGCTACAAATCCGTGTTGTCTCTGATGGCGACAACGGTCTTCCATCGACACTGTGCGGAAATAAACAAAATATATCGCTGCATAGCACAAGTACGACATGCGCACACAACTTTAACTAGTGCGTCCCTTACAATATGGAATAGAAGCAGCAATGTAGACAGCTTGGCTATTTTTTAACAGTGCTCAAGAGACGGAAGTTGAAAGTATTAGTAATCATTCCTGCTTCAGCAATGCCGGCGTGGCCAAGACGCGGGCGTGTATCGTCCAGTAACTCGATCGATCGGTGCAGTGGTGAAGCGGGATTGAGCTCCGGTCATGTTCAATGCATCGTGCACATATTCAATTTCTTGGCACGCGTGAACTTCGGCCACTGCTAGCGCATACAACAGAAGTGGTTTCCATTCTTGGGCAGCGCACACATAAACGAAACACGAGAAAGAAGACAGGACAAGCGCTCGTCGAACAACTTAGTTTTTATATGAATAAAAGGATTATGTACCGAGTAATTATTAAATTCATGTGGGTTACATATAAAAACCGTCATACACTCAGGAGCGATCAATGAACGAGCTCGCTTCGTTTGCCAGTTGTTTACTTCGCTCGGTGCACCGCAGTTATCCATGTGTGTCGTCTGCTTTTTTCGTACCATTTTCTTGTGAATCGGCAGAATTTCACTGGCGGCATCAACCCTTTCGTGTTTACATTGCTGTCGTGACAGTTAACAACAAAATAATAATTTCCGGTCATCCGAAGAGGCGCCGTCGCAAACAAGAGACGTTTGGCGCGCAGCGCGAACTGAACGCGGGCGCGACCGCCAAGGGAAGCGGCGGCGGAAACCTACACCCGTTGGAGATGAAATCGTTCCGCCAGGGGAGAAACGAGCGCTGGCGTCTAGGATGAAACTTGGCGTGCGGTCGTCTTTCTGTGACTATGAAGAGAAAGCTACGGCGGCGGAGCTTCTGCACATGTGTTACGGCGCCAGCGTTTCACCGTGCTTTTGGTTGCTCGGGACTGTGAATCCAGGCAGCTTCCACATGCGACAGTTTCGCGTTTGCCCACGCGCGGAAGAGAAAAGCCGCAAAATAAGTAAACCTTTATTACATTCAGTGGTGTGTTTTGTCCTATTTAACTGTTGCTAATAAAGTGTGTATGTTTTCTCTTCCCCAGCTTAAACTAACGTGGATGAAAACACGGGACTTTTTTCCGAAGCACTCTCACTTGTGCGCGCTTTGCCTCCGTAGCTTTACCTTCACAGCCACAGAAAGTTGCAACAACGCAGATCGCTCTCAAGTACGGCCGCGCGACCGCGCGCAGACGCCACATGCGCAGTTGCAGTCTGGGTAGAACGCCACGCCCACCTCCTTCCCGCCCCCCCTCCAGGGCCTAGCAATGTTGGGTGCCTCGCACGCGACGGAAGACGGTGCGTTTCCTCCCCGCTTTCCTCCCTCTTGCGTGGTCGAGATTGAGTCGCGATCGTCAGCTCCCCTCACACACTTCCACTCGCACGTACAGTGTAGGGCGCGCGGCGGCAGTGACCCTTGTACTTTATACGGAACATCACGGCGACGTCAACGGCAGCAATGAGTCTGGACTGTCCATACAATTGTTATCACACTAAGACTATCTTTTCACATGTATTTACATAGGAGCCCCCGAACCAAAAGTTCTCCTTAATATTAACTGGAATATTCACTACCCCCATTTGTTTTCTAATCCACGCCGCTGTCTTCGTGACTCTTAACGTTTCGCCTAGCATTTTTTGTTTCACTGTTCGTTGCGCAGTACTTAATTTTTTTCCGGCTTCTTTGTTAACCTCCAACTTTCTGTCCCATATGACAGCAGTAGAATTACGTACAATCAGAAATAAAATATTGCCATATTACAATACTAGATTAATGAAACGTCGAACCAGCACCCCACTGGTTTCGAGCACGATGCGCTTCCACTATAGGCCACGAAGGCGAACAGCGACGTTGATGTTGGCGTGCAAAGCAGAGAAGGTGACATAGACACACAGTCTTAACGTCACGTGGCCAACTTGACTGCATTTGAGAAACTATTGCCTTTTTTCGCCGTCAAAAGTCACAGCACGTGGCTTCAGACAGCCTATATAGAATCACTGTTTTAGTCGTCTGCTCAAGCTGAGATTGTACGGTATATAATTTGCAACTATGGCTTCGGTGAACAGCACAATCCATATCTACAACCACGGCCACAGTCGGATTTCAGCGCAGCCGTTCCCCAACGTTGCTGGAGGAATGCTCCGCCATATTGCACCCGTTATCGTGTCTGAAAGTTTGCTTCTTGTCGGCACTGGCGACTAAATTGTTGGGACCTTTTACTGAACTACAAGGACTCGAATACGAGAAAATATTTGAAATCTAGTGTCATAGTGGCGTAGCGGCTCTGGGGCACCCGCGCGATATTGAAAAAAATGAAAGTCTGGCCTTCATTTTATACTCTAATAATCATCATCTTACCGTGAAATTACAAAAAATAGAGTTTTGGATAAAACTACCAGTCTAAAGTGATGTGGCGTTTCTCTTTAGTGTCCTGTTAAAGGACACCTGACGGAGAGTTACTAGCGATAAACACTCGAAAATGTTAAAAAAGAGAAAGCGAAGACAAGACACAACAAAAGAATGAATACGAGCACAAATAGATTAACTGCCCGTATCGCCGCTAAAGCTAAGACAAGAACTACAGGACTGAAGGAAAAACACGGCTTCGTCAAGTGCAGCTTTCGAGTGATATAGAAGGTATCGTCTTGCGGAAAACACTGCACCTACCAGACGGGTAAGTGGACGTCAATGACTGATTCAAATAAAACGCCTTGAATAAAAAGAACAGTGTAAGAATGCACGCACTGGGCTGCACTTCTTGCCTCCAACTGTTGTGGGGCGTTGTTTCGAGCAACAAAAATTAGCTACAAAAGCTTCAGTGAGAATGCCTGTTTGAGTGGGAGGCGCGTTCGATATACAGTCGAACCCGGTTATAACGAGCACGTTTATATGCAATAATAATAATAATAATAATAATAATAATAATAATAATAATAATAATAATAATAATAATAATAATAATAATAATAATAATAATAACAGCTCAATATATCGAGTACATCAGTATACCAAACCTCACCTATAACGAACTTAAATGAACTCTTGTGATGCTTTCATGATATGGGCACTTATTCGCAGTGAAGATAGGAAGCAAGAAAAAAAATCAATCTTTTTAAGACACTAAACTAGGCGTAATATAGGCACAAATTATTTTCTGTACCTTGAAACGTTAATCACTAAGAATGGTGTTCTCGATGCGCAAGATTGTACAGGCCTGCTCCAGTTCACTTCCCTCGTTGCTATAGGTGGTGTCCAAAACATGGCGGCTATTACGTATTTCAGACTCCAGAAATCGCTTTCGGCGCATGTAGTCAGTGAAAGCACAGCCTTTGAGATTCCGGTTTTGTTATTCAGAGGAAGCCGTCGTTAGGGCGTGGATATGTACACCCTGGCAGACATTCGATATAGACAATTGTTCAGTTCATTGTAAGTTATTCTACACGAGTATCAGTAAGTTTCGCGATTTCTATATCGCTTCAGATTCGTTGCTTTTTGGACGGTCTTCTAAAGGTTGCTGCGAATTACAGCACCTTGCAACATGCGAACGCATTCGTTACCTTGACGGCGCTATGCTTTCGACGGCCGTACGTTGCTCTCCTGAATCTAGTTCACAAAACTTCGGTTCATGGCTACGTACGAGTAAACAGTGCTATACGACGGGAAGCACTTTACTCGCATGTTGAGTTTCTGAGCCCGATACAGCTATTCACAAATTGACTACCGCTTGATTGTGAATGGACGCATGGTAAACGAGAAGTCGCTTTTAAAATGCTTTTTTTTCGTTTAGTTCAAACAAATTTTTTCAATACCAAATGGAGCATCTAAAGCGATTCGCTCTGATGATGAGAAAACTGGTTGCACGAACAAGTCGTAACGTCCAGTTGGCTAATTTAAAAGATTCGCTTATTGATTTTCAAGTTACACTATTTAACGTACATGTTGCAACCGCAAAAGTGAAGCCTGGCAATGGTGAAGGCATACGTATACTTAGCGCAAATCCTGGGACAGTAGGACTAGCCCCACTTGTGAGATATACGTGTCCAAAGTATGCTAAGTATTGTATTTCTGTTAAGAAACTATTAACTGGAACGCGAATGTATTTCGCAGCATATTTTTGGGGCCTAATGATCTCGAAAATGGTGCTAATCATACCAGTTCTACTAAACAAGCATCACTTCAGTAATGCCCGGCTTCAGTTTTGCAATTGAAAAGTGCATCCTAAAGTGAATAATTAGAAAGTTAGTAATCTTTTTAATTAGCCACCTGGGCACATCAAATTCTTTAATGCAGGCAATTTCACCTCTTCCAGAAATGCGCCTTTTTGAAAAGGCAGGATAACTCCTTCTGTCACACTCTATAATAAATGAACAGATGACATAGGGTGTTGCAGGTAAATTGTGGCAAGCCTAAAAAACAAAAACAAATGTGCGCTACGGGAATGCAACAAACTCAGTATTAGTTCACTGTCTTCTTAAGCAATGTATTTTTACTATGAACTCACGTCCTTAGTTAAGAAATAATTGACAAAATTTTAAAATATTGGTTTTAATGCAAAACCTACAACGTAGAAGTTGACTAATTGAGAAATATTGAAATCATTTGATTCTGTGAACACACCAGTTGCGGTTTTAATTTTAAGGAGTCGACAGCAGCGCCGGCATTTGAGATTGTCGAGCTCGAAGCCACCCTAATTTATTTTTGGCCAACAAAATACTCAAAAGATTCTTTTACCGATTGCCACGAACAACTGATCTAATAAGCCGAAAGAAGATGCAGCTAGAAAGGTAAAAGGAATGAGCCTTGTTGCACCTATTGCCATCACGTTCCGCATGTATGTTCACGAAACGAATTCATGTATCCATCCGAATTTGTGTGAGTTTACATTTTAATTACCTTGTAATTCTGCCCGTTTATTATCCGTCACGCCGAGTGTAAAGTTTATCCCGGCGATAACGGGCGTGGCTCCAAATAATGACAGAGTGTCAAAAGGGATGGAATCGAAAGGAATCGTTACGGAATAGGTTATTTGCAATTAAAGCTCACGGTTGGCCCTGGCGTCCAGCGAACGCTCGGATTCGCTCTGGCTGTGCATGGGCGCCCTCAGCGAGTAGACGCTGCTCCGCCTGCTGCTCAGCTTGGGCGACCTCGGCGTCATCGGCGAGCTTCGAGAGCTCCCCAAGAGTGGCGACGCCGAAGCCGGCGACACGGGCGTGTCCCATGGCATGTGCAACGGTGACGGCGCCGAGGCTGCTGGTGCCGGTGCCGCACTCGTCATCGGCGACGGCGTCGAGCACGTAGTCACATGCGAGTTCTGCGGCCCCTTCAAGTTCCGTGACGTCGGCAACAGTGACGACACCGAACTCGGTGGCACATCCAAATTCCGTGACGTCAGCGACATTTTCCACGGTGGCACCGGCGAGTTCTGAAGTGACTTCGGCGACTCTGACGACGCTGAGCCCGACGGCATCGGCGAGTTCCGTGACGTCGGCAACAGTGGTGACTCTGAGTCCGATTGTACCCGCAAGTTTCGTGGCGTTAACGACACTGACGGCACCGATTCCCGTGACACCATCGAGTTCCATGACGTTGGCGACAGTGGCGATAACGCGCTCGGTGCAATCGGTGCGTTTCGTGACGAAACCGACGATGGCGAGTTCAGTCGCACCGGCGCGGTCCGTGACGTAGGCGGCATTGACGAAGCCGAGCCAGGTGTCACTGGCTGGCTATGTGACGTCGGCGACAGCGTTGGCGCTAGGTCCGTTGACACAGGCGAATTCCCTGACGTCGGCAACAGTGACGATGCCGAGAACGGAGGCACCGGTGCGTTCCGTGACGCCGGCAACTTCGAAGGCCGCGAGCTCATGGTAGCGCTGCCCTGCGGAGCGTGGACACGGTCTGCAAACGCGGCATATTCATGAAAGCCAAAAGGAAACATGAGTAAGCAACGTCGGCCCCGAGGTTTTACAGTCACAGTTGGCCATTCTAAGATTAACTCCAAGTATACACAAGCGCGATGGAGGAACCAACGCTAACTATATAGCCTGAATATCACTTCCTGTATTTTCAACTCTCTCCATCAGATTATTTCTCGAAAGTGCTTCAGCCAATGCAAATCGAACTTGCTGCATACCAAGGGCTACATACAGACTCAAACGCTACTACAGGGCTACAAACTTGCTACAGAGCCACATTTAAATTTTGCCGCTACAAATCAGGTATAGCTACGAAGCAGGAGCCTTACGACTTCAGCTCCAATGAGACTTGTACACGTTACAGAAAAAAAAAGAAACCGATTACCATTACAATTACTTCATTCAATAAACGTAATTGATTACGTTTAATAATTACTACCTTACGAGAATAATTGAGCAATTACTAAAGAGTAAGCGATTAGTTTAATGTTGCTTTCGTCCTTACATTTATTAACATTGCAAAGGCACAGTAGATAGAACGAGTTGGCCTGACTCTTTCATTGCATCCTCTGTCGCCATTCACGCGTTATCCTCACCAAGAATTGCTTTGAAATTATTGTTCGGTAATCTTTCCTCGTTTTCTTGTGAAGACATCTGGCAGCTACACTGAAAACTCGCTCGATGTGCGCGTCGGAGAGAAGAGCTGCATGGTAACCTGTAACGTATACGAACACCTTGCTCACAAGGAGGTGGGTACTCAATGAGTCTATGGTGCACAGCGCTTCATCATTGCTGGGCCTAGTGGAAGGCGCTCCCGATAGGGTCAGTAAAAAAAAACACTCATAGAGGCGACTGCATGGCATCACCGTCCGAAGTGGTCATCGCTATCGAGCCATAGAAGCGCCATTTCAATTTGTTGGCCAATATCTGGTGGACCTCCACCGGCAGATTTTACTCATTAGCGATTTAGACTTAAACGGCTAATTGTAACGACTCCAGCAAACGCTCGCTTTCCTTGAAGAGGTGGCCATATCTTTAATGTCATTCAATATGAAGCTGCATATTATCAATCACAAAAATAGGTGTACATGAGTCACTCATACTTCAAACAGATGGAAACACATTCATTTAATGGCCAGAACTTTACGTGCATATCAGAGTGATGAAGGCCGCCTAAAGCGCTTCCAGAAGAGAGAGAGATATAAATTTAGCATAAGGGAAAGGCTCAGTGTTCGGACTTCCAAGAGTAGTGCGCCAATCCAGGCATAGCTGCAAGACGCGGATGATGGGAAGGAGGTAAGCCATGCACACATTTTTCATCCCTTTTGAAATCAGCAGTTCCCGCGAAATTTCGGCGCTCAATGCTGCGTCCACTCTTATAGCTTCTTTCGTCAGAAGCTGTAACCAGGTACATGTAAATGGTTACTGAAAAAAGTAATTGAATTAGAGCGAGTGTTACCGAATAAACAACGTAATCGTTAAATTACAAAATTACCAGAGAACGTAACTGATCACAAGTAATTATTTACATGTAATTCATTGCGTACAAGTAGGGCTCGAGCCTGCTTCTGCAATCACAAACAAGACGAGAAAGTTTAGAACAGAAAAGATCATTCTAAGAACGGAAGTGTTAATTGGCATTAATTACCAACCTAGCTTAATACGCCTTGCCATGAAATTATTATTGACGTTTTCTAATCAAACACAAGTAGCCTCTCCACTTCTCAACTGGCAAGTGCTCTGCGCTGTACATATCGCTTTTTCTTTTTTATATGTCGCACAGAGACGTATAGTAGCTTTGACGAATATTTTGCTGCACAATGAATGCCTGTGACATCTTCACAACTTGGGAAGGAAATGGTGCTGTAAACAATAAGCGGGAGTCTTAATTTTGCGGAAGGATGTACAGCTCATTCTTATTACTGCAGCACAGGAACGCTATAATGAAGTGCATCTTATTGCTTGGGATGAGTCGGTGACACCCAGTGGGTGGAGGACAACCGCCTCAACGCTCTCTTTCGCGCGCTCAAGAATGTCGGCGTATAGACTAACCTGAGCGATGATCGAAAAACGGATTTAGTGACACGGGTACAGGGAGCGTTTACGTGACGTCGCGGTAGTAGGCCAGGACAGCTTTCAGCACGCCAAAACTCGAAAAGAGGTTCTGGACGACGCGCATTTTTGACAGCGTTCGCCCAGGACTAAATATGCGACATGCCTGCAATCCACGAGCGACGCCTCCCTCAGAGTAACAGAAGCGAACGTGATGCAGCGTCAGAAGGAGGGGTACGTGTAAAGTGCACGACTCTGCGGTGCGCCGAGGCTCGCTCTTAGTAAAGTAGGCTAGGGAACGGTACGAGTAGTCATTACGCTTTCGTCACGCAACTGCAAAGCGCCCGTTGGAATCAGTTTACCAGCTAGGGTAACGATATGAGACGGCGGACAGCGGAAAGAATCGATGATGGAACGTAAGCGACGCTTTGGACATATTGGGGCTAGTGGCGTAACCAGGAGATGGCAACCGAGCACTTGCCCCCCTTCCTTCTCCCCCCCATAAATAATGCTCTTGCTACGCCACTGCTTGGGGTGCTCATATCGCTTTCGATTGACGTAGTGCTTGCCTTTACTGCACATTTACAGTTATCCGCCTGGCGTCCGCAAATCATCGAGTTACATGTATGAGTTCACATCCAAGTGCTTTTCTCTCCGGCGTGCGTTTCAAGCGCGACGCACTTACTTTAGAGGGCCACATTGCTTTCATCGCTGAACATGGAAACTCCCGCTTCGTGCACGCGACATCCATAGGGGCACTCGAAGAATCTTACACGGTACTAAGCATCGTTACTATAGAATAAGCCTACTACTATAATAATAAGCTTTACACGGAACGCAGCATCGTTATTAACTATCCACACCTTAGTTCTCCACTAAGTGGTACTGTAAAGAACGGTCCCTGTCCGGCCTCAAGCTGTATTGTATGTCAGCCTCACAGCTGTACTGTATGGCTACCGTAATAGCACCTGCGGTGGAAATAAGTGGCGTTGCAAAGAAGTAGTCAGACTAATGAAGGGCGCACTGGGTTTATGTACTTACGAGTTACTCCTGGCTGGAAAGCAGAAAAACATATGTTCGGGTGACAGCTAACAGTCGTGCCATCATTCGGCCAACGTACCTTTCAGCGCGGCAAAGCACAACGTTCGTCACCACAGAGCTTTGTTCTTCTTCTCCATTTATGGCAATGATGATAGTGACCTCATTGGCTGCGGCTCACACCGACTAAGGAGTACCCACTAAGGGCAGCACTACAGCCTGGCACCTCGTTTTAAAGGAATCCGAAGGTGGTGAGATTGGCCAGATAACAAATTGCTTTTTGTCTAAATAGAGACAGCGAATTCGAAGGCTGGCTAAGGCAAGACATGCTTACTCAACGGCTGGTAACTGTTGTGCATAAGTGATCTCCTCCGATGGGTTAACTGAGAAACTGAGTCGTCTGCGCAACAACCATGATCCTCCTGCGCCAGGATCATTCAGACGAGTCTCCATTTGCATCAGTCTGCCAAAAATACAAATAAAAAGACTGACAGCAGGCTTATGTGACCTTGCAAATCAGCCCAACTTCTAGCGAAGCCCCAATTTGTTTCGAAAGAAACCACACAACTTCAAAACGTTGTCTTCATACATGACTCGCCTGTTTGAAACATTGCCCCCATATACGCTTTCAAGCACTCAAGCAAGAACTAGTTAACTTCAAGCAAGACTTAGTTAGAAAAGCTGTAATTCATCTACACACACTATATACCTTGCTACGCGCATCGACCATAATGACCCCCCCCCCCTCCCAAATTTTCGCAATGTTTTAACCACTGTAGCAAATACAGTTCTCCCTGGACAGCGGGCTAAATTCTGCTCCGTTCGTAACACACATTTATAAGGCTACGGAGTGCTCGAATGCGTAATTTACTGCAAGTGCCGTAATTAATCCAAACAATTTGAACTTCGCCTATCCTCATTAAAACTTCTTTCTGGGCGAGTTGGTGCATACTTGACATGAAAACTGTTTACAGCGCAAACACATGCAACCACAAAGTATAAGGGACAGGACACAAGCGCTGACTGTCAACTAACTTTTATTAACGGAAGACGGGTGCCTTATATAAGGGGAAAGGCAGAAGTGAAGGGGGAAGGGAGTGATACAATCGGGGATACAATCGGGAAGCCTATCCCTCACACGTAAACTGCCCCTTATTTTTACCAAATTTAAACAAGGTGCCTCATGAAAGCTTTTCGGTGTAGCACAACTATATGGAAGCAAAGGAACTTCGGGACAAGACACGCATGCCCATTATATACCATCAAAATGTCAACTTCGTGGAACGTTGTGTTCGTTCAGGACATTGAACAAACTTCCTACGCTGCTTTCAACGTACCCTTGTTAAATTCTGGAACGCTTGTACAAGCTGTAATTAACCTGCGCGTATTTTAAAATGTTATTGTGCATCGCCCACAGCAGGCTACACCGAAGCTGTTAGCCTCTCGTTGGTCGGCATTTTTTGCGTCCATGTCGGTGGGCAAAAATGTGGGCCGATTCGGGAGGTAGTGCAATACCGGACCGATCCGCGGCGGAAGTAAAGCAGGCTTCAAGCACTCAGCAAAGTGAAGAGAAAAGTGGATATATTCTTTGGAATGACACATACTACAGAACAGCATCCGTTTCAATAAAGAACAAGCACAAAACAAGCATCCAAACCGCGATGATAAAGCGCTCCTGATAACAATGCGAAGAACATATAGCGCTCCCCGTATGCGTATCCCGGTAAAGATTACTGTTGCGCAAGCTGCCGCGTCGACGGCAACTTGTGACGTGGGGAGTTACGTCACCAGCCTTTCGTATACAAAAGAACCAGCCTAGCAACTGATTTCATTGTTGCAGCACCGCTATGGGTAGGCAATGCAGAGTTAGGACTCCCGAGGGCCAGTGTTAATACGAGGAGCGGCAAAGGGTAAAAGAAACGGCAATACCTGTGACGGCGTGCTGTCAAAATTACCATTACTCCAATTACTACAATTACTTACTACAACACTACTACTAAAATTACACTACAATTTACTACTTTACTTTACTACTATTACTACTTAATTACTTTACTGCTTCACTACTATTACTACTTAATTACTACTACAATTACTACCATTACTCTTAAGCAATAAACTTTGCATACCCCTTACAGGAGGGAAGATAACCGATGGTCATTAAGGGTTACGGACTGGATTCCGAGGGAAGGGAAGCGTAGCAGGGGGCGACAGAAAGTTAGGTGGGCAGATGAGATTAGGAAGTTTGGAGGGTCAACATGGCCACAATTAGTACATGACCGGGGTAGTTGGAGAAGTATGGGAGAGGCCTTTGCCCTGCAGTGGGCGTAATCAGGCTGATGATGATGATGACCCCTTACAGCAGTTGTAGTGGTGGTTTTCAACAGCTTCGCTGGACATCCACTTTCGCATGGTCGGGATGGCGAGTCAGTTACTTCAACAAAATGTAAACGAAGTGCCTTGCTCATCGAGAACACCGGCAATTACACGTCTTGTAGAACAAATGAAAAGAAGAACTAGAGAAAAAAGGACTTCATCTAAGCCGTCTCCGCCACATCTGGGCAACAGGCCTTCGGCCTGGCCGCCCACCCGACCTTGAACGTTGAATTCATGGACCACATCATCGTTCACTTCTAGATTTCTTGCATGAGTCGAATTTATTCGTGTACTTTTAACATCCTTTGTATATGCCTAAGGGCAAGCTTTCGAATTAACAAAAAAACTAGAGAAAAAAACGAGCATTCATTAATTATTTTCTAAGTACATATTCTTTCGAAACACATTACTCATAACACGGCCCCGATTTGCTCCAAATATCGCATTGCTACCACATTTGGTTTGACGAGATAGCCGAGATTTCGCCGATTGTTATATGGGGTGATGGAGCAGCAGCTACCGCCATGCGACGATGACGCAATAATGACAGTGACACAAAGATTACATGACTTCCTGCGCATCATGAAGCACGCGTACTCTACGCTTCATAAGTCATCGCCCGGGATGAGCAAGGAGACTGCTTCGGGTCATTGCAGCAAGCGGGCGTACCTGATGCGTGCGCCCGGCCGGGGCCGAGGTTGATCGGCCAGCGGATGGCGAGCATTGCAGAGAGAGCGAACGTTAGTTGAGCACTGTTACATCGTTATGCGCGCACTTCAGCTTGTGTTGTAGAGTTTTTGACCATCTACGCATCAAATAGCGTTTCCTCCATGCCAACGTCTCCAGCAGCTGCCGCTTCCTAGTGAGTGCCACCTACCTCAAACCCTGCAAGAAGCCAACTCGCTCCAGGTTCTACCAGGGCTGCAGGGAAACTTTGTTAGCGTATCATAGTAATAAGGCCTCCAAACGGGCCGAACCGAGCGGTTTAGCAAATTTCAATTAGCGCCTAATTGAGCTGCGCACTTCAACATTTATCTGCACATCAGCCCCAGCTTGCCCCCAATCCCCTTACCCCATTTCTTCTAATATAAACTCGGTGAACGATAGTTACTTCAGGGCACCGTGAAAACATGCATATAACGCTTTCAAGTCTTCTAGTTGCATAATAGGCTTCGTTGTAAAATAGATAAATGAACAATATTTCAGTGAAAAAATCATAGTAGAAGTGACGTAACGCAGCGGAGAGCTCACTCGACATCTAACATTTGTCTGCGCCGCTGTATCCAAATGCTACGTACACACTGCATCTCTTATCCATTGGTGCAAGATTCCTCCACGTACAAACATGGAAAGCAGGCCCGAACACAGAGCAGTCTTCAAATTCAGTCCACAGTAAAGTGCACACATGCGATTGCTTCATGCATAACTGTACAGCACCACAGATACATCACCAATTACCACAAACGTTGGTCTAGCCACATAACTAAAAAGTCATCTATGTTCGTTTTTCGCTGTAGGTGACTTGCTTACCAGAGTGCACGCAACTTATCTATTGTAAAGGCGCGCTTGTCAAATCTTCCTAGTTTTATTCATTAATGTTCTTTCTACGGCGCATATTCGGCACTCTTGACGGGTGTAGGACTCAAGAAAACGTGGCAACGTTTTCGATTGCGTGGCCACAGCAGCACTGTAAGCATTGAATCTAATATCTTTCCTGAGAATTCTGAATTCCTGCATGCCTATTGGATACTTGAAGGGCCCGTTGAAAGACCCCCTTGAAAGCCTTCAAATAAATACAGCGATTGTCATACATGCTTCAGTCAGTGAAGGTAGGCGCGGTCATTTCTTGCGCATCATTAAATTGTCCTTTTTCACAAAGACTGCCGGACTTCAAACCAATATTCCAGGCAGAGTTATTGGCGATGATCCTAGCACGACGAACACTCCCTACCTCTTTTTCTTCAGCTGTTATCATGATTGGCTCCCTGTCCGTTTGTTCCGCTCTTCCATTGCCAAATTCATCTAGCGTTCTCCCACAATTGAATTCTCAAACACTTACGCATCGTCTTTTTGGGATGGGTACGAGGCCACACCGGCTTAACTTTAAATGAGTCAGCAGTCGCACTTGCGGCGGCAGCCCTAGCTCAAATGTCCGGTTATACGAGTGTTCTACAGTCTTCGACGTAAGATTTCTACAAGGTTTAATTATAAAATTTGCTGTTCACGAAGCACTCGCCAAATTCTCCGTCTTAAAGATCGTTGATTTTCCGCATCTTGGCTTCCCCTGGCACAGCGCAAGGTGCTCCACAAGAAAGCTTAGACTCATCTACAAGGTCGCGTTGCCGGATACCGCTGCTGCATTTTTATCCATGCAGGTCTGGTTTGGCTCCTTCCTCTCAATGTTATTATTGCAGTGAACCTGAAGCCATGGAACATTTTCTTCTAGACAGCCGTAGGTTTCGAATTCAAAAGATTTCTGGAAGGTCACAAAATCGCTCCAATAATGTGGCATCCAAATAGCGCTGACCTCACAAGCAGGCTTGAATCTGTGCAGCACAAGCCAGCCACATTCATTTTATTTACATTCTTTATCAAAGCATATCAATGTGCTAATTAATATTTCTAATCTTGATACACGACACAAGGTAACTCCTTTGACATTCTTTTTCTTTCGAGGCATTGCAGCAACACAGTTTTTGCGCATAGGAATACTCTTCCGGCGCATCACACCTTGTCACGCAGTGGTCATCGTCTGAAAGCAGAATCGATTTTTAAAGAGCATTAAAATATCAGAACTCATCACTTGTTTTGTCTGTGCGTGAGTGGAATGATTTACCGGGGCGAACAGCTACTCTTACTCAACTTATTGTATATGAAGACAGGATTGCCGATGTATTTCTATCAAGTTGACATTCAGCTGTCTTGGTCTCAATATTGTGCGTGAAATTGGTGTTTTAGGTAGTAATATCTCGTTTTATTGCGACATAACCTACCTAGTACTCCAATATATTGTTTTGTAAATGCTTCATTTATTTCGTAAATGCTGATTGACTTGCTACTCTGTAACGTTTGTGAACTCCTTGTATTTTCCTATTGGATATTAACCCCCCACCCCTTCCGGGCCTTTAGGACATTGAAATAAATTTTTCTTTATCCCCTTAGCCTGTTTGTGCTGGGCCTCACGTTTCCCTAGCTGTTCTCTCTAGGGGCGTCAGCGCTAGGTTTCTACGACAGGAACGTATGCACTGCCATATTTAAATTTATAGGAGAAACAAATATCAATTTTCTATTTCGTCATAAATGATGTACACTATTAATAGCATTTCTACTTTAATGCATACCTTAATATGTAAAACAAATTTCAGAAAGTACAATCCCTTTGGTTGGTTGGTAACAACTTTATTTATAGTCCTGCAGAGCTTTCACTGACGGGGCCTTAGGTCTCCCACGTGCGGACGTCGAGGTGTTGCCTCGCCGCCGCCTCACGGGCCTGCTGGACGGCCCAGAGTTGGTCGCCGAGGCTAGGCCTGCACAAGGCAGCGGCCCACCGCGGCGGAAGGGTTCCGGAGTTAGCACCGTGCGGGTTTTTGTTACAGCCCCAGAGCATGTGAGTTAAAGTGGCTATATCAGTGTGGCAGACCTTGCATATACTTGTCGGGTATGTGCCGGCGTAGAGCCTGTGGTATTGTGCCGAGTTAGGGTACGTGAGCGTCTGCAGTTGTTTGAGGGTCACCGCCTGTTCCCTGTCCAGCTTGTTGCAGGGCGGAGGGAAGGTTCGGCGGGCCAGGCAGAGGGCCTTGGTAATTTCTTTGTAGCCGGTCAAGCAGTCTTTGGTGCTGTCCCACGGACGACGGTCACCGGCGTGGTTCGCGAGCTCGCGCGCCTTGGCGTGTGCCGTCTCGTTTCGGTTGCGATGTGTATCCGATGCTTCTCCCATGTGGGCCGGGAACAACTGGATTCCGGTTTGAAAATCTACCTCCCGCTGGACTTGTCGATTGCTCAGGACCCGGGCCGCTCCCCGTGAGATCCATCCTTTGGCGAAGTTTCTGACCGCTTGTCGCGAGTCGCAGAGAACCGTGGTGCACGTCGGATCCGTGAGGGTGAGTGCCACCACCGCTTCCTCCGCTTCTTCTGCGCAATCGCACGCTACACTTGCCGTTATGCGCGTTTTGCCACTCGAATTGACGACCGCAACCGCGAATCGCGAGCGTTCTGCGTATTCCACGGCGTCAACAAACCGTGTCCCCGTTTCGTCTCCGTGGGCGTGTAGGAGAGCTCTGGCCCTGGCAACTCTTCTTCCTCAGTTCAATGCTGAGGAAGATGATGATGGCGATGTCCATCTCAGTTGTGTTCCGGGTGGACGTTCCGTGGAATCGGATCGACTCTTAGCGTTTGTCTGATCGCGTCCGGAACGGCGACTTTCTGGCCTTGTTGTGCGTGGTAACGGATGCTGCCGACACTTTCCATGATCTGGCGTCCCGCTCTCGTGCCGCTAATCTCTCTAGTTGTGAAGTGCGCTGCGCCTCGGCGATTTCGCTAAGCGTGTTGTGAAGCCCGAGCTGGAGCAAGCGGTGCGTGCTGGTGGACTCAGGTAGACCCAGTGCTATCTTGTACACCCTGCGGATGAGGACGTTGATCGTGGCTGCTTCTCCCTTGTACCAGTTGTGGAATGCCGCGACGTACGCAAACACTCCCCATTAAATTATCGCCCCATCTCATTAACCATTGTACCCTGCAAAATCCTTGAACATATCATCTACACACATATCATGGACTTCCTTGATGCCAACCATTTTTTTCATCCTGCGCAGCATGACTTCAGGAAAGGTTTTTCCTGCGAAACGCAGCTAGCTATGTTCGTTCACGACCTGCATGTAAACCTTGACTCTAACTTCCAGACTGACGCCATCTTCCTAGATTTCGCCAAAGCTTTTGACAAAGTTCCTCATGAACGTCTACTACTAAATTTGTCGCATTACATCTGAATACCAATATCTTAGCATGGATTAAAGAATTCTTAAGTAACCGTTCACAATCAGTCTTTGTCAACAATCAAGCATCTAACTCTACCCCTGTAACCTCAGGCGTACCCCAAGGGTCAGTCCTTGGTCCACTACTATTTCTAATTTACATTAATGACCTACCAATGCATGTATCTTCTAACATCCGTATGTTTGCAGACGATTGTGTAATTTATCGTAAAATTAACAGCGTTTCAGATAACACGTCCCTTCAAAACGACCTGCGAAGTGTACAGGAATGGTGTAACCTTTGGCTAATGGAACTAAACCCTAACAAATGCAAGACTGTCTCCTTCCACCGCCGCAGAAATCCACTTGTTTTCTCGTACCAAATTGCTGACGTCAACCTTGAATTAGTTCCTTCCTACAAATATCTCGGAGTAACCCTTTGTAGTGATTTAACCTGGGAAACGCACATTATGAACATCATTTCATCTGCTAACAAAACACTCGGGTTTTTAAAACGCCACTTGCGCCACGCCCCCCAACATGTAAAATTACTAGCCTATTAGTCTCTCGTCAGGGCGAAATTAGAATATGCATCCCCCATTTGGAACCCTCATCAAGTATATCTCATCAATCAACTGGAATCGCTTCAAAATCTAGCTGCAAGATTTATTCATTCTAGGTACTCCTACAACATCAGTATATCGGCACTAAAAACAGAATCTGGCTTATCATTGCTTGCATCTCGCCGCCGCATTGCTAGTCTTTGTCTTTTTCACAAGTTCTTTTACAGCTCACTTGGCAAAACACCATACATTGTCCCCCCGGCACGCATATCCAGCCGCACCGGTCACCCGCAACAAGTCGCGCGCCCACGTACACGCACTGTCACTTTTTCGTCTTCATTCTTTTTTCGTGCAGCAACAGACTGGAACGGCCTTTCCAACGAAATCACAGTCATAACCTGTCCTAGCACATTTTTAAATACCGTAACTAATTATCTCACCCTGTAATAAAAATATGGCCTTCAATTTTTTTATGTATGTACGTACCCACCCCTTATGTAATACCCCTTCAATGGGGCCTTTAAGGAAATAAAATGAAATGAAATGAAAAATGAAATGGCACATGAAGAAAGAGTGTACGAGTCGTGTGAGACTCGCCTCCCTCATTCCGTTTCTTCTACTGGTGACCCTCTTGAGAATTCTCATGGCGTTAGCCGTCTTGTGCTTTAATTTAGTCATCGTTTCGCCGTTGACGCCGTTGGCCTCGATTAACATGCCGAGGACCCTAATTCTCTGCACTATCGGGACGGTTGCTCCGTTTCTTGTGCGTAGTTTGATCTCTTCGTATCCTCGCCTGGTCGTCACCGCATTCCGACCACACCCGGGTGGTCTGCCGCTCCGCGTGGGGCGGTAGCGTAGCAGTTCCGACTTTTTCGGCGAACATCGTAACCGCGTACCCACAAGGTATTCCTCTATTGTCTTAATTGCTAGTTGCAGTGCCGTTTCGATGTGACCGTCGCTGCTTTCGTGCACCCAGAGGGTTATGTCGTCGGCGTATATGGTGTGCTGGACGTCTTTGAGTTCTTGTAGCTTTTCTGCTAGCCCCATCATGACCAGATTGAAGAGCGTGGGCGAGATGACGGAGCCCTGCGGGGTGCCGGTGCTCCCCTGCGTTTGCTCTTCTAGCTGGAGGTCCCGTGCCACTAAAACAGCTCGCCTGTCTGTCAAGAACTATTTTACGTAGTTGTACGTGCGTGCGTACACCTAGGTTTTGCCGCGATATCTGGCGTAAGATCGCCGAGTGCGCGATTCTATCGAACGCGCTTTCGAGGTCGAAGCCGAGAATTGCTGTGGTGCCTTATTTATCCCTTATTTATGATTGTTTACTAATATCTACTAGTAGCATCCTTTTATTATCTTCTTGTTTTTACAAAATATATTTAGTCCACTTTTTCATTACCGCGCGATTGATGGCCTATACTCTGCTTTCGATTGCGCCCCATCACTTCTGATCAATCAACCAACCAACTCTTCAATGGAGCGGCATAGCTTGTGCAGAAAACTACTAGTAACGTCATTTCCAGTCAAAGCCTGTGAAGCAATGTCTCTATGAATCGAGGAAGTTCTGCTGCTACGTTGAACTGCTCATGTGGATCAACTTCATACAAGAGTTGTTTCGCCGTCGATAGAACAGCGGAAAGACACTTGTCTTATAGTATTGTGAATACCAACCTTAGCGGAATCACACAATGACTTCTTTCGTTCAGGCACTTTTTGGCGAGTCCGTCGGCTTGTGTTCTCGTTGACGTGTAATCCGACGTGACTGGGCACGCACTGATATCCTATACTGAGACCTGCGCTGCTACATCTTCCACTGCTGCAATGCTGTGAGTGATTTCTCCGTTTTCATAGGCTGCCCCTGCTTTCATGACGATTTCAAGCGCTGATTGGAAATGACACTATGTCTAGCTTCTGTTGTTTCAGGTAAAGTTTACTCCTTCAAAATGTCATGGAGTTTCGATGTCGTCGAACGCAGAAGTAACAGTTCCTACATTCGCTAATGAGGAAGTTCTGGGACGAACGAGCTTAATATCCCTCCGCACAGGAGCTGTCTGTATATATTTTTATTTTCCCACTGTGTCTTGTAAACAAATGCCAAAGTGCAAGTTGTACAGCTACAAGATGCGCCAAGTCAGCTTTCTTGTACATGCTGCCTATATCAAGAGTAATTCTTTCAGTGACGGAAATGTCCAAGGTGGCTTTGATTGTGACCATAGTTTCTACGCCGGTACTGTTGCTCTGAACAGTGACAAAAGTGATGATGTATCTCGAAAGCCAGTGCCAGCCCGTCGTATGCAGCTATCTGCCAGCTCGCCAGATAGCTGCATACTTACGTTGTTATATAAATAATAAGGACTGCTGCATGCTTACCGTCGGCTATATAACTAGTATAAGTATGCCGTATAATTAGTATAAGTGGGCACCGCGTTTAGCAGCGCTCAATGTTAAGATACACGGAAAACCTGCAGGACTCACACACGCAGAAATGCACCCACCACATGTCAATTAGCAATCGCTGTAGATGCGTGGGCTACGGAAAGAGCCATAGAAGTAATAACTCCCATGTGATAGTTCTGTAAGTTTTGCCGAAGTTTTATGCCACACTGCAAGGACAACAGTGTACAGGTCAGGAAGAAATGTTGAGCCACCTTTCGTTGCTGCAATTTCTGTTCAATATTTCTTCATGGGCCTGTTGAGCCTGCTCACGTACAAAGCTTGCGGCGAGTGTTACGTAAATAGGAGCACCATAGTGTATGTACATACATGAGATTCCAACAAACCGCTGCCTCATGTATGCTTAAATTGCGCACATATGTATCCTTTTGCATAACGTTTGGCTTAATACTACGTCTGGGGGCATTAGTTACCGATTGTGTGGCGTAGCCGCAGGCGACGCCACACAAAAGCTTATCGATTCCATTGCAACCTACAGAACGGTGGCACCATCTGTCACGGTTAAGGTATTAATGCGTTAGCATGAGGAGTGTCAAAATAGAAAAAAGTGCATGTGTGTGAAGCCAGTCACGTCACGGTGGTCTGCGCCGAACCGCAGACGGTTGCACTTCGCTCCTCGAAGAGACAGAACGTGCGTCGAGTGAGCTCCTGAATAATTCACTTTGCAATGTGGTGAACTAAGCTTCAATCATGGATCCACGACCTCAATGAAGTGCGATTTCGTGCTAACGCATTTCTCTAGCATTTACTGCTTAATCACCACTGACCTTTTCGGTACCCCATATACATAAGTGTTTCTTACAATATTACCTAGAGGGAAAACTGCCGCTGTGCCGCTGTTGTATGCACGGTAATGCATGGGAATATCGGTATATGGCGATTTGGGATCGGCATATCGTTCTCGGAAAGCCAAGACGCACAAATTGCGCACCTGGATAACGACGTTGCGCAATCAAGATGAAACCTGCAATACACTGGCGGCGCTCATCACGGCAGCGTAAGGTCCCTTACACCGGCGTTGTGAGACGCCTGGTAGCTGCCGGGCGGCGCTGTTCCTCCTGCCCTGCAGCAGCGCCAACATCGCATCCACATGTAGTTAGAACACCCTCCGAGGAGTTCATGCGCAGCGTTAAACCTTTTTGCTATTGCTTCCAACATTTCGTTCGGGCGAAATAGCCAATTGTTTCATGAAGATGTTATGGGCGGTGCCTAAGTCCACACCCGAACGACGGCTGCCTCTCGGTAAAGGAAACCGATCTCTAAGGCTATGCTTTTGCAAGCTGCATGCGCCAGAAGTGATTGCGGAGCAGAGAACACGTCGGGGTCACCATGTTTTAAACATAACCTATTTTTTAAAGAGCTTTATCTGCGCAGACACGACCGCGTTTTAGGGCAAGCCTCACACGCCCACATAGCGGTGTTCCCAAGGAGGCACAGCGCCGGTATACATTAGAAACAGTTCCGGAACGGAACGAAAAAATATATTTTTGACCGGAACGAAAACGTAACTGAAAACTTTCATTTTCTTTCGGAGCGAAACCGAAATATGTTCGTTTCGGTTCAACGGGAAAGTCCGCAATCCGAAACAACCGACGCCAGGCAACGTCAGCATTAGAACGTATCTCATGCAGGGACAGTGCGAGCGATAGCTGATCGAGCGCTCCACTAATCTAAGCCTACCGCTCGGTGCGCTAGCAGATTGGCGTCGTCGTCGTAGCAAGCAAAATCCAAGAGCTTGCGCGCTGAAGAGCTTATTGTTTCGTTTTCTACGGTTACAACGCTTTCTTATCGAAGTTTTACCGTTGGTTTAGGATAGTTTTATCGGAACAGCTGTCTCGCATTTCAGCGAGAGGACTCGATGCCGTGCTACTTGAGATCACGCTCAGTGCCTTGACTCAAAGCACTGAGCATGATCTCAGAATTCATCATTATTCAGGACAATAAATATGTTTTTATCGCTACTCTGCTTCGAATATTTTGCATGCAAACCAAAACTGTTGTGAACCGTTACGGATCACTGTTTTATAGCATGAAACGCTTTGAGCTCCCGTTGTCGGCGGCCTTTATGTGACCTTGAGCCAAAAGCCAGAGCTGTCAAGCGGGAACTCAAACGAAAAGATCCGGACAAACAGTCAAAACTTGAAGGCGCCCTGAACCACTTTATATCGAAGAGGATAAAGGCATTTGAAGTGAAATGGCGTATTTGAGAAGTACTTTGCGCAAAAAGTACTTCAATGCGTTCAGCAGAAGCGGAGTTATTGGTACTCAAACACGGCCGCCGCTGTGTCCCCGTTGCTCCTACAATCCCTTGCACTGCGAAGGCAGTGGGGCGTACCCACAACGCTCCGCCTTCTAAATGTTACCGTGGCGCGCAGTTCAAATTTAATTTGGGCGTTAACGTAGGCACCACGATTGCTGCCTTTACGACGCGCTAAGCATAAGCCAAACGCGGTTGTCCTCACCGAGCTGCAGTGCGCTTAGCCAGTGGACTCGTAGCGGCACCCCACGGAGGCCGCGGTATCTGCGCCATGTAGCCGACCGCAGCTTGACGTCAGCTATCGGCCAATAGCAGCCGTGTAAGGGAATGACGAAATAGTGCGCCTAGAAGAGAGTGATGACAGGGCCTTCTTTGAAAAGAGAGCGTCTCAGAGAAAGGCGACTTGGCAATCCGCTTGCGAGCTCCACGCACCGCGTACGACATCAAAACATGGCGGAGATGTCGACAGCAGCATATGCTACCCACAGACTATGTTATTTTACCAAGCCTGAGGGGTGGTTCAGGGCCTCTTTGAGAAACTGCGGTCTCTGGCCCCCAACCCTTCGTGTGGGACCACATTACATACGCTATAGTTACTGCCCAAACAAGTTACAAAACATATTGCTTGCGAGTTCTTCCTATTGTTTGTTCCCAATACCACTCAAGCTGCAACTTCTAGTACGCTGAAGTTTTGTCATTTCCAATAGCGACGTTCAAAAGGCACATACAAGGCACCATATATTTCATTATCTTTCGGCAAGTTCCACGGCGCAGGCTTTGCGTCGCCTCGAGAGATGGCACCACCTTCATGCAATTTTCTTCTAGCTGGGCAATGCGCTCTGTCGTGCCACCTTCAATTGGTTTTCTTCTTCTAGCTGAGCAGCGTGCATGTGGACCAGTGCAGTGTGACGTGATGCGGTGTGGTGGGGTGTGCCGTTGTGAACATGAACTACACCCATTTTAAGATTGTGGCTAGCATCATCTCCAACCAATCTACTTTGCCGGTTGCCATTTCATGCTTACATCTACTCTTGATTACGGGAAAGCCAGCTATGTTTTTTTTTTTTTTTTCGTTCCAGAGCAGTACCGGAAAATTTTTTCAGTGGAACGAATCTTAACCAGAATGAAAAACACAGCCTGGTTATAAAACTCGAACGCTGGCGCTGGATTTCCCTCTAGGCAATATTGTAAATCAATTCTACATTTACACAGTAAAAATGTTGACTGAAAGTGGTGAAAAAGAACACGGAAACTAACGAGTAAATTTTAAGTTAACGGCAGAGACAGTGACAAGGAAAAGAGGACTAAACATAACGTTACAGAGGCAAGAACGGCATACTGTGTTGGAACAATGGAGAAGCCAGCGACGTAAGTATATAAAACAGCTAAGAATGAAATCAGACCAGAAATGTATTGCGCTCATTCAAAGGGCAGCGCTCTGCTGTTCGAAGCGAAGCCAGGGTGTCTGGGAAAAGATGTTGCAGGAGACTTGCCGACAACGATACTTGCGTAGCGTGTGCGGATAGATTGCTAACCATGGAGCATATTTGGTTAGCACATCACAGTATCCATCCAAAAGTCAACGAGGATGTAGCAACCCTGCCCGAGGTAAATCGCTTAATCGTTAAGGAAAACAAACTGAACTGGATAGTAAAGGAAAGCCTGCGGTGTAAACTAGTAAAATGCGACTACAAAATTTGTGGCACAAAAGCAGGGAAGAGTTTTCAAGATCAATGATTTGTTAATTTGTTAACACAAACCGTGGGTCTATAAAGACCGAACATAGGCGCAGAAGAAAGGAAAAAGTAGTGAGCTATATCCCGTTTCAAAGGGTGCACTTCCATCATATCTATCCAACTATGGTGGAAACATGTAGGTCACAGAATCTCGATGCGTGTCAGGCACTGCCATTCAAGCCCAATATTCAAGCCCAATAAGACTTGCACGCCTGACTCTTGTACACTTTCTTTTGAGGCGTACAAGAAATCAGACTTAAACCACTGGCAGATACAGAGGGCAGATTCCCCACCTCGAGACATGCCAGTTAACAACGCGCATGCGCATTGCAACGCTTGCTCGATGCACGCGCTACTCCCATTTTGTTCACTTCCCCTTTTTCTCCATACTCACGTGCTTGTGTTGCCAGCATTATCTTCACTTCTCCATAGTCTTTACTGCTTACCTCTTGTTCTGCTTGTCAATTCGTGCACATAGCCTACTGAACATACCCAGAGACCCGATCTGTCTATTCGGGCACATCTTCAGTGTGCACGTGCGCAGTGGACTTTAGCTGCCTATTCGGGCACATAGCCAGTGCCATACACCCGCTGCCACATACCCAATAGCACATACTCTATGCCCCAGTTAAGTTGGGCATCCCTATGCACTGCGGAAAGAGCTTACATTTCAAACCAAACGCCAAGTGGGGCGAAAAGCAAATAGTTTTCACTTTAAACAATAAATTCACGCTGCAAGTTCTTTTCTTTTTGGCAGTAGTAAACACGCTTCAGTGACAATGGCGTGCATGATATGCACAAATGTTCAAAGTGTGTGTAAATTTCGGTGAAAATTCTTCGAGGCAGGGCTGTGCATGCCGCTTGTAGTGGGTGGTCTCGCAAAATGTGCATCTTGCTTACCTTGTTCCATTCAGACGAAGAAGCAATAGGTGATACTCAATCGAACATGCCGATTGTGATTAGCCATGCTAGTAGCTTAGAAAAAAAAACAAGGATAATTGGCTCGCAAGAATTCCAGATCTCGCTCATCACCAGCATTTGGCAACCATACTAGCGTTACTGTAGTGCTCCTTGGTTTTTTCATGAGAGAGCATCGAGTCTCTCAACGCAGAGAAAATTTGATGATGGTGATTGTCCATCCATAGCGTGTGAATTGTTCAGGAACTACTATTTATGTTTTGTCAGCATGTCGAAGTATTCATTTATCCAGGGGTAAACGAGTCCGTTAGCTACCATGTCCAAGACTATCTGGTATAAATGAATTCACCTGTGGTTCAGAGAAAAGTAAAAGCCGACTAGTGTCGTGGAGCTACGTAATGAGTGAGAGCGGGCTCCGCATTCCCCTGTAGAGCCTTTCAGGCTGCTGGCTAATCATGGCGGCAGCCACATTCTTCACACTCATGGTATCCAGAGATCACTTCAGATAGTGAAGTTCTAACCAATCCTTTGCAAGTTATGGAGAATAACCTGTCAACAAGTATTTTTTTTTTGTTAAATCACATTACTTTGAACACCATGGTGGCGCAAGGGGACACTTGCAGAGGCTGTACTAGAATATGGCACACACTATACCTGCCACAGCTGCAACCGCCTTATCGCGGCCAGTAAGGAAATGCGATTAAAGGTTTCTTGCGTTTAGCGGCTGCTTTTGAGGATTCGAATTCCATTATGGGCTCTTGTGCTGGTATACTTACCGTTCCTGGAGATGCGTTCGCAGTGTGCAGTACTCGAATCCATAGCGACATGCATTGCTGTTCCGGCACTGTGGATATTTTAAATTCTGTTCTTACTTAACAAAGGTGACGCCACACGCAGTTTCTCACACAAAGGCATGCTGCATTCAGCGAATACATGGCCCCTAAAGTAAATAAATAAAAAGTGAACTGGTGATATTTTATTGATTAGTAGTATGTATTAGGCAGCTTTAGGTTGTTGCGTACCCAAAGCTAGAGGATACAAAAGGAGTTCCAACAACGCAAGCAAGGGTTCGAGTGTGCCATTTCTAGAATGCCCGTACACACGGGCAATAACTGTGCAAATTGTGGTGCCTGTCACGGCTACAAAGATTGGTGAGCAAAAATTATAGTTTTATCTCTATTCTCTTACTTTCTAATAATGCAAGATCATAGTCAAGAAGCCCGCGATGTGCAAAGTAGAACTTGCCATATATTGTTTTAAAGCTAAGCCAATTGATCATACACTCCCTCTAATGAATGACGATCGCTTTCAGTTTTAGTATCCCCTGTTCCTTGTTTTAGACATACTAGCATCGCACATCACTGTTTTATCAATAGAGACAGCCAAGATCTCCAGTCATTGAAGTTGTCAAGTGTGGCATTTCTGCATGGTATGTGTTGCAATTATTTGTTTCTTTTCATGTGTGGTTATTAAAAAAAATGAACTAACATAAAATTGCCATCTACCGCAATAATTTATTCAATTACCATTATTTGCTAGGCTTCAGTGACTTTGGGTGTCTTCCAGTATTTAGCAGAACATGTACCTTGTATCTGATATCTTATAAGATACACGTTGCCTCAACTGATGTCTGAAAAGTACAGATACTGATAGCTGTCTTGACGAATGTATCGTGATACAAATACAAGATACGCAAAGAGTCTTTTAAGATACTATCTAAGTAAGATACATGTACCTTCGTTGCTCCTCAGCCCTGTCTGTGTGATTCATTCAGTCTTTGATATTCTCACTGCCAGAAGTAATGGTTCTAAAACCCATTATTTAAACTCCATGGGAGAAGTTTGCCTTGAAAGCGGGGTGGGGCACTGCCCAAAATGATACAGTAGATGTCATTGCAATTTGAGTGAAAGAGGAACACAGGAGAGAGCACGGCAGACTGGGAATCCGGTAATGGTACAGAGCGCACAATACGCACTACAAAACCATTGCACACAGCGACACTAAACACCTTACCACATGCGCAGCAGCACTTAATCTGTGCTGTTTGCCGTACGGGGACAGAGGCCTCCCAGTCTACTGTACCTCTCCATTTACCACTGGCCTATCATCATGAGCTGGCATGAAAGGCGGTGCCAGTCCATGGCCTGAGCGCATCGCAGAAATCGCAGAGCGCCACTTAGCATCCTGCAAAAAAAGATGCTGTATGGAATACAATTGAGGCTTCTTTGGCGACAAGGAGCACAAGGTCACAGCAAGGAAGAAAACATAAGGAAATATGAGCAACAATTCAAACAGGGAAAGGGTATGCAGTGTTCAGGGTGAGGTTGGTTGAAGGCAAACTAAGGACAGCTAGTTCACAGCGTACGGACTCGGCAGGGACTCTACAGTGAAATAAGCACTATGAAGCAATCAACCATGTACGTGTCAACCAATCCAAGCAATGTGTGTTCCCTTGTGAACTTGCAGACTAGATTAGTTGTGCAAGTATGCATGCCTGCAGAACACTCCAGCACCTTGAGGGAAACTAGTGATGATGGTAGTCATGCACGTGTTCTGTGCACATGGCACCAAGCTTGCTAACGGCTCTTGAGAAAAAGGTGGCATGTTTGTAGGTACGTTTTATTCTGCTTTGTTTACAGCACAGCCGCCTGATGTAGCAGATGCCAATTTGACCAATCTCACACAGCGATTCATTGAAATACATTTAAGAAGAAAAATAACAGGGGCCCACAATACAAGCAACAGATTACCTCTGTTTCCACCGCTATGCAACAAGTACAGTGGCATTCCAACAAAAAGATCATAAGCAGCAGGTATCAACAAAGCACACAAGCAATCCGCTCAAGCCTTATTGAGGTTGACCACCATGGACAGACAGCAGAAGTACTGAAGGAAAGCATGGACAAAGTCCAGCCATGGGATGAAAGGCATGCGACACTGCTGAGCCAACAGTTATGCAATGGACAAAAATGAAGTACAGAAGCAGGTAGTTGGTCTGCCGATGATTCTTGCAACAGGCAGTGTGTCAGCGTGACCTGCACAACTTGCCTTTCAACAGATTATTTATGCCTGCTTTCAGCAGTGCGCGGATGTAGTCACCAATCTCCCAGACAATACACACCAGTATGCTGACTTATCTGGTGGCAGAAAGTTGTACAGGAACAACAAATCAGCTTCCCTTTGTTTCTGGAGCAGTATGCCCATACCTAGCATACAAGTGGCTAGCCAGTCAACATCATGCCTATGTCTGGCAGCATGGAAAAGGATTGAACCCATTTGGTCAGTTACATTTTCCTTTTATCACTAGGGCAAGCCATGCACTTCACTATATCTTGGTTACAAGCTGGTTTTGAGAGAAAGCTCGCAAAAGGGCAATTGAAATGATATTTACGCTTTCTCTCATCCTATACCCTCCAGGATAAGCAGGTCGACAAGCCTCACGTGATGTAAAACACTGAACATGCTGGCAAGAAAACACTTACCATAAGAGGATATTTGGTATATGCCCCTCTGGACAAGCAACGGCACAATGAAAAGGCTTCAATTGGGATAAATGTCATGCAAACTTCCAGGCAAAGGTTAATCAACACATTATGTGCCTTAATAGCTTAATGCTAATCAATTTCTGGGCTCACAGCAATGCTTAACACGCCTCACTGTTCACAGCACACCATTTTCTTTTTTTTTACAGTGTGAATTGCTTTGAATGCCAAACCAGCCACGATACCTGTGTAGGAACGTATTACATTTCAGCTGCCCCAGAACATGGCAAGCAAAAGTTTGCTCGTTTCTTCAAATAAACAGTACTCTCCAGTGCCAATAATGCGCACTGGCAAAATGTAGTAAGTAGTCAAAACAACCTGCAACACTTGGTTACAATAACTACATACAGTTAACATCAATTGAGGACTGTTCACACACTGACACTACACATAACTGCAGCTCATTTCTGGCACACTAAACAAAAGTATATGCAAAGGACCACCATACATGCTGTAAAGTGCAAACAAAAAAATGCAGCTTTAAGGCAGAGTTTATGTTATGGCCATAACTATCACATTTTATCTAACCAGTGACATAAGCCTCTGTGAGGGTTACTCAAAACTCATACGCATTTCTTGAAACTGGCAAATGCTTCTTATGACTCTACTGTGCATACAGCCTAGCACATGCTCAACAATCCAAAAAAGAACATAACAAAGGAAAACGCTAGGGGTCTCTCATTTTTCTCATAAACGAAAGAAAGGAAATGACTTCTCAAACAATTTATTTGGGCACATTTAGTCATCTGTGAAGACTTGTTCAACTTTCAACACAGAAACGAATTTGTGCTGACCTTACACTCCAAAGCAGATGCAACAGAGTCAATATCTCCAGCCTTGGGGGTCTCAGTAATCAATAAAGAAATTCGAAGTTTATAGTGCAGCACACAGAACCAGTTGCATCTTTTAAAGAGTGGCATGCATAAGTAAATTAAACTGCACCCACCGTAAAGGGCGGTTCAGCTCAATAAAAGCTGCCTGTGCAAGAACAAAAAAAAAAGAAGGAACATGATATAGCTGCGCTATAAGAGTGCACTATAAGATGCACACAAAGGTGAATGTGCAGTCACCTGTCAAGCATTTGACTTCTTTCGGCGTCATCTGACTTCATTTGAAGACGAGCACAAGACTCAATAAGGAGTCACCCCTGTAGCTCTTGGTGCAGAGGTTTGTGCTAAGAAAGCAGCAACACACCTGGTGACAACGCTACCAAAGAAAGAAGTACTTTTGTTTTACCCTTAAAATGATGAGATCACAGTAATATGAACCCCATAAAGTAGTACCTAGGGCTTGAAGATATCACAAATGACAATGCTTCCTACCCTTTCCCACAATCAAAAAAATGTCCACACATTTTGGGCTGATTCATGACAAGCAGGAACCTTGTAAACTCTTCTCAAATTGACGAAGCTCACTATGCAGCACTTGTATAAAATTGCACAACCAGTCGAAGGTAACAAGTAAAATGTGCAGGAAATCACTGAACACTAAAAAGTCAAAGAAGACAGCAAGTCACAGTGTGCACATTTGCACAGGCGCAACGTAAAAGCCAGGAAATGCACTTCACTCTACTGTTTTATGAAAATGATACTGCAGTGTTCAAGCAAAATAAGGAATGCCTCAGTCTGAGCTCATTCAACCTGAAAGCTTCCCAATCATGTTGATCCAAATAAGGAGAGGTCCAAATAAGGACAGGTGTATAATCAACTCTACTTGTAATCAGTGCTGCATTGCATGGATGTAATACTGTTATTTCAAGTACCAGCATTAACCTGAGCACCGGACCTGATTGATGTGCATGCATGTTTCCACTACTCTGAATTCCAACACTTTACTCGTACTCCATGCACTTAACTCCAAACAAAGAGGCAACCCAGACTATAGCTTCATCAAGACTATACCTAGAAATAAAGAAAGCCTTGCTGCAAAGCTAGCCTTCGCTTCTATTATCACCTTGAGGATGTATCTGGCATGGCTTGTTACTTTCACATGCATTTCTCACTTGCAGCCATTCCTGCAGGCCCCGATCTCTTACCACTGTGTTATGTGCTGCTAAGATTATGAGCTACTGATCCCCTAAACCAACTGCCTCAGTTCCTCAATAATAACCATGCTAATAAAACAAAAAGCTTTAGAGCTTTGAACCTTTGAAAACAACCTTGCAGAGGAGTTGCTCTGACTTGTCATGAATGAAACACCAAAAGAGAAGCAAAAACCATAGCTCCACACTCTCATGTAAAACATGAACCTTGAACACAGACTTTTGAATCATTTGAAAATGACATGCCTACCGTTGAGGTACAACTTGTGGCCTATGACACCTTCACACTAATGCTTTGTAGACACACTTTGATGACTCGGCAGTCACGTAAAGAAATCATACGTGCATGAATGGAACTAGAAATTCACAATAAAATCCGCTGTACCATCCAAACCCAGAAAACCGCTCTTAAAGCCAGCACTCGAAAGCAACTCAATGCCTTTCTGATTCACAACAGTCCCTAATATTTATTAAGCAAGAAACTATGGTTCATTAAAAATGGATGGAAATATGCCTCGGTCGTAAGCTTTTTCCACTGAGGCTAAGCCTCATAAACCATTATAAGAAAACTTAAACACAATGACTCACAAACTTGGTGCAACGCTGACATTATCTTCAGGTTCGACAACAAGTTGAACATGGCAAGTATAGGTGCACAACTACATACCAACTTGCAGGGAAATCGTCAGTCAAAATTTTACTTGAATAAAGAAATTAATGTCACGCCAAAAAAAGGAAATCACTTCTAATCTATATACCAGCTGCCAAACCATCTGCTCAAACATGTAGCTGCCTGCCATTCAAGGTCCGTGCAAAGCATGTGGTCATACTTAATTCGTGCCTGCGCACAAAGCTATGCTCCAGACAGCAGGCTTCAACTGTCATGCTGTGTGGACCATCCACAATCAGAGTACTTATGATGCCATTGTGCAGCAGTATGTGCAACAACGTAAGCACTAAACAAGCTTAGACACTGTTTTCCAGATCAATGTTCCACATGCTTTGAGCAGATCATGCCTGGCCTTACCAGAACACTCTTAACCACACTAAATAAGAACATCTTCACACTGTCATTAGGGAACTGTATATTATGGGCAGCCCCAATCACATGACCATTTTAAAAAGCTGCCAGATAAACTTTCAGCAAAAAATTCGGCCTTAATCAAGCAAAGTTACTTCTTTTGAAAACACTCCAATGCCAGAAAACACAACCTGCCACACACTTACACTGCACTGCTGGTAGAGCAAAACAGCTAACTACTACCAAATTAAATAGGTTAAGTCAACATTTCACAACACTCACATCACTGTGCAGTGGTATTTTCCTACTGCTACAAGGCAGTCAGCTCACTTTCACACTGTCATTGTGCCACAAAAATAGTGATACCTGTGAGAATGGCTGAGCCAGTAAGAACTACCGACACTGAACATCAAGAGGCTCTTCAGGGCCACAACAGAGTACCAAATCTTGAGCAGCAGCAATCAGTGTCGTAGTATCAACAGCAGACAAGTGATAGCCAGACCCACAATTAAACTAAAAAAAGAAAAAAGCAATCAATTAAAAAGACGAGAGGGGAGGAGCAAAAAGTATGTTAAAAAATGGATCAAGCCAGTGGTGTGCACACCATTTCCTTACTCCCCACATCATCTCAATATAAAAAAGAAGAAAAAATGACTCGCTCAAGACAGCAAGAGAACACATACTGCTTGGAGTGGAATGCACAACGGTTTCTTTAGGGGGTGGACAGATTAGAGCGTTCTTTGTTAGAAGTTGCCCGTAAGCCCCGGCCGATCGGCAGAAGGCCGGAGCCCCACGGTTGTGCCCTAACCGAGTCCGTGATCCTCAAAAAACCCTTGCGGAGTTTCTTCCTACAGAAGGTCGGGGGGAAAGACAAAGAAAAAAAAAAAAAGGAGGCCACCGTTAGTTTCCCGGCAACACTCCACATGCCACAAGGGCACTCAGGACAACACCAGAAAGAGAGAAAGAAGCAACGATGAGAGGAGCAGGGTAAGGAGGCCAGCCAGAGAAGCACACCCTCAGCAGGGAAGGTTAAACAAGTGGTGACAACACACACACAAACACAAAGATGTTGTACAGCAAACACACAATGCCGTACCACAAGCCACAGAGATACATCCACAATAGTTGTTTATCAAGCCTCAATCAAGGCACTGATAAGCACCAAAGGCTTGTCAATGCATGGCCAGAATGAAAGTGAGAATCACCCATCAACATGCTGCCGAGGAGAGATAGATGAGCATGACCCCCTGAAATCAGCACATGCTGCTTATAAGCAAGCTCCACATACGTAAAAAATTCAGAGTGCAGGCAAAAAGAGCAGACGACAATGTTGACACTTCTGCTCTTCTTTGTTTACCACTATGAAAAATAATTTTTTCCAAGTAACCTGTGAAAGCCTGGACACATCTACCTTCCTTTCTGAAAAAAATTTATGTCAGTGGAGCTTGTAGGAATTATTTTTGCCTGCAAGGCGTGGGATTGCAGGGCCACTGCATCCTCATGACGTCGCTCATTGCAACATGTCTACACAATGGATGATCGTGTGCCGAAGGAGGCCGGGGCTTAGCCCTGTTAGACACCTCCCACGCTCCCCGCACCCCATTTAGTAACTTTCACACATGCAGAAAATGGCGAGCCACTTTGCTAGAGGTGTCTGGAAGGCACAAAGCAATGACAGCTGGGTCCTTCTATTTACAATTTGAAATACAACTTTGACGATTAGATAACAACCTCAAGGCCTCTCTGATAAGAACATGCCACAAGACACGGACAAAAGCAACATACCAAAAAGCCCAATGCAAACCAAGCTTTTTGATGACTTAGCATTATTAAGCATGATAAGCCTCAGGTAAATATGACAACCTGTGCCAACTAAGAGTTTGCAAAACCAACTACCCCTACCCATTTAGCCATATAACCACAAAGAATGTCCCCACGTAAGTACTAGCATGATTGGCGTCAATGTTGGTGTGAGTTTTGATAGGTACCAAATAACTTGAAGATCCTTGAGCAGTACAGCTGCTGTTGCTATTTTTTTGCTTTCCAGAGCACAATGAGCCACTACCTCAAAGTCCACATACAGCTGTGTTATTAACTGCTAGTGAAACTGCAAGACAGTGAAAGGTGCATGTGATACAAACACATACCCTGACAACATGGACCTTAATTTCCACAATGATTGCTTCAGCTCAGGACTACACTTCATGCACGTTCCATGCATGTAGAAACAGATCTTATTAAAAAATTATAGTACAACTCTGCGGATACGCTTAGAGTTGACCTTTCTTGGCTACTACCTCAAGTCTGTGCAGTGCCAACTCAAAGCCTGAAGACTGAGACATATTTTATTCCCACTACCATTTCGTTGATTTCCTGAATTTTACCCATCTTTCCTGGAACCCCATCCAGTGCAGTGAAACATGAGTCATGACCGCCAGTCAAGAATGACAACAAGTCGCATGTCTACGAGATAGCACATCTTTTCTACTGTGCACAGTTGGTCCCTAATCCTTTCACGTGGCTAGCATCATGTAAGCAGAGATTAGCAGAAGGCAATAAACAGGTGAAACTTTGATGTTCTTGCTAGAGATTGGCTGATGCAATCAGCAGCTTTTGCAGCGCCGCATGCAGCAGCGCCACATGCAGCAGCTTTTGCAGCGCCGCATGCAGCTGGTGAGGTAAAATATAGCATCCCATCTATCATGACAACCACCTACAAGTGCTTGCTGCAACTGTAGATAGTAAATGCTGCTGAAAACAGTTTTCCTTGCTGGATGTAACAAGACCCAATAAAGAACGCACCAGACTGCTTTTCTTTGTCGTGTTAGTTTATTACAAAGTCATCTCTGAGCCTCTGAACTTGACATCCTATGGAGTCATCAACAAAACAAACAGGTACTCTGCCCTTCACCACAAAGCACCCCCCCCCACCCTTTCTTTTATTTTTGTATGTATGCGTGTATTATAAGTACACACATATAATTTAGTCATGCAGATAGAACTGGGGGTGGTGTGCTTGGACGGCAAGCAACCAAATGGAATGAACAATAATGATATCAGCAATGGCAGTGATACAGAGTCCTACAAGAAACTGGCAGCAGACATGGGTTTATTCACCACTTCAAGAGTTTATTAAGCAGTATGCAAAACACTGACAGAACACGATAACTCGGCACACAACACACAATGTGCACTATTTAACTATTCAAACTGATCCACTATAACAATGATTTTCAGAGGGTGCAACAGAAGGATCACCAAGTGCAGTATGCTGAACACCTAAAGTGTGCTACAGACACAACATATGCACACAGTACATTAAACCTGTATATCATGTTTATAGACAACAACAACAAACGTCTCTGCAAAATACCTTTAAACCTTAGCAGACATGCCTTGAGCAGCATTCAATGGTCACGCCAAAGATTTCAACAAAAATACTTCACATTGTACAAAATCATAATTTTTTGAATTTACTCCATATATTCAAGCTAATAAACTATCATTATAAAGAGAATATAACCTGGCCATCCACAAGGCAGAGGTGCATTTCATAGATTAGATAGTACTCATTCTCAATAAATGTAAATATTCAGCACCGGATCACATTAGCAAAGGCTATAAATAAATGCTAACTCACAAGTGCACAATGCACATATGCTAAAACTATGAAGTGAAGCATTATGTAATGTAACAGAAGACAAAATGGAATGACAGACTCTTCACGCCACTCATGCAACAGTATAAATGTTTATCAGCATCTTTAAGAATATGTTAACTTCAAAAATGATTACGAGTTAATGACCACGAGCAACAAGTTAGATACATTAGCACCATGCGTGATTAAAGTGTGCTCGCATATAGTAAGCATGCATAACACCCCTATTACTCAGTGCAAGAAAATTATTTTTATTACCTTACCGATGATTGTGCTATCTCAAAGTACTGCTGCATGCAGCGATTGTGTTCAGCAACATTCTAGAGTAATCTGCACATTTATATAGCACCAGCAAATAATTTCCATGCTTCCCGGAACTGTTTGTTTCACTGTTATAATGATTGTCACAAGCACTACATAACAGCTTGCTTTTTAAACATGACAATGTGCTAACTAAATGAAGCATGAAAAGTGCATTCTGTACACAGTTCCTGCGCATTACTAAGTGCCAGCGTCTGTGCAACAGTAATTCTATGAAGAAATATGAATAACAGGATCAAGTAACGTGCAGAAAAGCCCACCAACCTCCCACATCCCACCAATATTATCCCACCATCCCACCAAAACAGCACTAAGAGTATTTTCCCATAGTTGCGAAAGCTGCGAGCCACCCACCAAGTTAACAACACTCCTAGCATAACTTCCTCTTATGTCTAATGGTGTAAGGTCCTGACAAGTTTAGTGTTTTGTTCCCATATGTAGCCTCGCAATAAATATTACAAGGAATATTCAAAGAAGAAATACTGTTTTTACACAAAGTTACACAACAAAAGTTTTTTCCACACACCAATTTATAATCGAAAAAGTGCGTCATGTTAAAGAAAGAGAGCCCGGAAAAAAATTGCCACATCTCTAGAAGTAAAACATTCAGAACGTACAATGAACACCTACTCTCAACTTCCTGAAAGGTTCCGCTAAACTGTTACACTACCAGAGAAAAATAACAGGCACATAATGACACTAAGCACTTCCATGTACATAGCTCCAACATGAAGCATCTGGTATGCTGAAATGCATGTGTAATCCACTGAAACACAGCCACGTATGTGTCACAAGTAAGATCAAACATATTTCAGCTTGATTGCTTCACATGATAAATATAAAGAAAGAACATGTGTCCCATAATTTTAATGAGGAAAATATAAGTGCTAAGAATGGCAGTTATAAACAATATGGGCATGGGCCAAAGCCTTTAACCAAGAAATTTAGTTGGTTAGTGCGGCATTCACATTGTAACGTTAGGGGGCAAACCCAGTACTATGCCAGAAATGAGAATACTTAGAAGACTGTGGCGAAAAAAGAAAAAGCAGACTCATCAACCACAGAACAGTTTCACACAAAAGCAAAAGAAAGGGAATTTTCATACTAAAGTTATGCATAAATCTGTGCATACATTTACACAGCCTAAAGACTAAAAAAAGAATAAGTGAAGTATACATGAAGTACTGCTACACATAAACTGACATAACTACTGCTGCAATCAACACTATGGCCCCCATATACAAAAACCCAATTTAATTGCATTAGCATATTTGCATAAAAGTTAATTTGCTGCGCTTGACAACTAGTGCATTTGGACAATAAGGAAGGCAAACACAAAATTCTATGACTGATGACAAAAAAGAAATGCTCTGGCATGTAAACAACACAAATGACTCAAATGGCGAAAATGAAATGTGGCAGCCTACTACTATGGTTGAGGAACTGCAGAGGGATGTTGACAAATTGTAACCAACTACATTCACAACTTTGCAAAAAATGCATGAAAGCTTATGATAAATTGTATTTATTGAGAATGCGAGCTTGTGCAGCTTATTTCAATAAACTTTGGGCTAGTTGGCCATTGCCAGCAATGGCTACATGGTCTTCACTTTTTTTTTGCGATAGGCCATATACACCCGACCACAAAAGGATTCGCCAAGACGCATGACAACAGCTTCCGACGAGATCGTCAGCGTACATATCTGCGCACACACGTGCTTTCATGTTTGCAGCCACATACCTATTTTCCTGCTCCTGCTGTAAATGCTGATAGCAATGACACAGCAAGAAAATCATTCGTTCTATTACTGCCATTGTCGTATGAGTTTGCGCATGCTTACCCTCCTTCCCTTGTTTCTCACTCACAAGCTGCCCACTTGCCAGACTTTTCGTGGTGAAAGGTGTTACAGGCATTGCAAGATACATCTCCATTTTGTTCAATATGGTGCTTAAAGTGAGGGTGCGTAAGGCGAAGAAATCTTCAGCATTTGATTTATTCTTTAAATCCGATTTCTTGCAGATATTAGTGTTCCAATTTTACTAAACGCTTGTGCCGTTTAAACACACAAGAAATAAGAGGCACAAGTGCAAGCCCAGACAGATGACGTGTACATGCAAATGCAGCCAATAGCATGAGCGAGTTGCTGGACGCCAGGGCATTCTCACCAGCACTTACGTGCCCCACAATATTATATTGTGGAAGGATGTAGGCACAACCACAAGAGCTCAAACAAACAGGTATTTAAAAAATGAAATATGAGATTATAAGGCCCACCGTAAGAACTATGCACTAAAGACATAGCTGCATCTCTTCATTCCAAGTTGTGCACGTTCACAGTGGGAAAAATTTTTGTGCACCATCAAAGCCATAAAGCTGTGAGAAATAAAAGCTTCTTCCCACCTTAACATTTGCAAGAACAGAACCAAGATTCTTCTCCAAGGTCCTCACAGCTAAGATTAAGATAACTTTTGGTGATAAGTGCTCTCTTTAATTACAATTCATAACACTTCATTTTCAAACATTCCTTGAGCAGCAAGAGAAGCACTGTTATTTATGCACGACTTATTTAGCTTTAAGAAACATGTCTCTGGTCTTACAGCACTCTTCTTGCTTTCTTATTTTCACCTAACCTCCACTTCAAATGCCTCTATGAATGCCACATGCATTATCCCAAACCTATAAGCCAATAACCTTATCACAGAAGAAGTTGGCATAAATGCTACAGCATTCAGAACAAAAATACAGTGCCAAACAAGAAAGCATTACCATTATATAACATTTGACACTGCCACTATTAAGAACACTAACATGCCATTTATCCTCTAGGCCAAATAATCTCGCATGATCATATGAGAAAATACAAATATACAGGATCACATTACACCGTTCAATGTGGAGGTTGAGGGGCATACTGGCTTTTCAATAGGAATATCATGTCGACTATGGCCACAAGCTTTAACATTACAGCTTCCCTGAAATGCTGAGAACACTGGTATCAAAGCGTTACCAAAGCCAAAGACACGCACACACTTTAGAAGAATGTAACATGCCTCTTCTGCAGTTCCTCAACCACAGCAGCACCATCGCATAGTGACACCTGAAATGCCGTTTGATTTAAATGAGTTTCTCCAAGGCCAATTTACAGCTTCGGAGCGCCAAAGGTCTTATTATATTAGTCACGAACCAAAATCCTTTGTGCCACCACGCCACTGGTTCGAGAATTGTGTTCCAGCTTCTCAGACTGCAATACAAGTTTGCTTGGCAGAGGCAAAAAAATTTGAACTCTGCTCAAGTAGCACAGAAAACAAATGAAAGGTGTAAGGATGAGGGGGGGGGAATCCGTTATTCAGCATGGGCACAAAAGCAAGCTCCAACTACGCAGGAAGGGAGAATGGGACGTGCAGGTCAGGCAGACACGATGGTTAGTCTTGCACGCCAGTCTCAAGCATTTCGTCCTTTAAAAAATGGGTAGGGGAAAAAACAAGAAAAGGAGGAAAGAACAAAAAAAAAATGACAAAGCAGGCTTGTTTTTTTTTTTTTTCTTTTTTGCTGTTATGCAAGTTCAAAAAGATTTGCGAGCTACAAATGCATTACACACTGAACAAACGCTAGCAGAAGGGAAAACGTTTCTCGACATGCAAAAATGAGTACAACCTCTGTTCAGAAGTAAAAAGCCACGAGTGGTTAGTGTCAGCATTAGGTCGTTTGGTAGAGGAATAGATGCCCTGTAGCCCAACCTCCCGGCAAAGATGCTAAATTTTTATCACTGTTCCAAGGTCTGAAGCTTTGGGGATGCAACGACAAACTTGCAAAAGCAAGAAGAACCTCCTGCCCAAGTCACTGTAGCATGAGCCATCAAAATGGAGCCCACCGTGGCTCCTTAGAATAGCTCATAGTTAAAAGAGAAAAAGGAAAGCCTTCCAGCTTATATTTAAAAACCCTGAGGTGTTTTACCAAGCACTAGCTTCTCGGCTCACAAGTTGTGTACATTTAAATAGTTCTCTTGTTTATTCTATCCTTTCTCCCTGTCCTTTTACTCCCCCCCCCCCCCCTTCCATGCCCACTGCTGACCCCTGTTCAGATGCCAGCAGACTGGGCCAGACAATTACAGAGCAGTCAGCAGCAATTTCCTTCCCTCCCATTTTCCTTCCTTATTTTAACTTATTTCAATAAACAACCAATTACTACTACAAGACACAAGCTTTCTTCCAAGCCCCCCACCCCATAATTAGAACACGACTGGCTTGGCTAGGAATCAAACCAGCAGTTAACTCTATGCTCAGTAGGTGCATACAATGACTACAGGGCCCGCCAAAACATATCTTACAGGGGTTTTCTCTGCTACATCACACTACAATCAAATGGATGGCAAAGTTCCTCTACCACAAATCCCTTCTTCCCACCCTTCCACCCCGCCCACCCTTCCAAATTCCTAAAAAAACTCGCATCCAATGGTAATCCCAATCCAATGTTAATCCAATGGTAGTCCCACAGCATATGCTGGCGCTAGCCTTGGTGACATGCTGCACGGCAACTTTTATACTTTTCGACAAAGGATGTTGCAAGCTATGAAAGGGTTATAAATACCAAGTGTCTAGAAACTAAGGTTACATCATCATTGTCAGGTGAATGGAAAGCTGTTTGTGATATGCTAATGCAATATACAAGCTAAACTAAAATCAGACAGCATAATGCTAGGAAAGAGTGGCTTGTACACACCCTCAGCCGCAAGCTTTGTAAACTGCCATAATGCCATACTTGCACTGTTCACAAATTTCATTAGTCAGTAACATGAAATTTCAATGCTGGTGATGATGATAGTATAAACCATAATATGTGATGCGATTAGCATGATCAAAAGGGAAAACACCTGGCATTCACTCAACCTTCAAGTTTGTGGTCGCCATATTTTTAACGCTTGTACAGCGCATGCAGGATGCTATGTTAACTGGCGAATTAAAAGTTCACTATCACATAAAGCAGTCATCGAAGTTGCAAAGACATACCGCTAATGTACACCTGACAACATTGCTACCATCACATTTATTGCCACTGCCCTTCCTAGCAATAATAGGTGGTGCTGATGATGAATTAAATATGCTGTATTAATTTTTTTTTGCAGCTTGTCCAGGACAATGTTTACCGTGAAATTCTGAAGACACTATGACCCCTAAAGTATATCACTCTTAATATAATGCAGAATAATGCAATATAAGGCAGAATATTTAGGAAGCAGTCAGCCAAGATCACTGGCGATGTGTCTGGTGAACAGTGTTACTTCTTGAGCGGATTTTCTAGCACTTGGCAGGTTATAGCAAATACTGTATGTAGCTTTAGCAGGATTTCAGAAAAGGAGAATACTTTTCAATTATCCTGGCACATTTTATTTCCTCAAACATGAAACATTTCTTGAAAGGTACTCCATGAGCATTTTGCCTTTGATGCAAGTAAATGCAGCAGTATAAAAATGTTCAACATTTTAAACATGCCTTTTATCACATATTAAATACGCCTTAGGTATTTGCAGTGTCATGTCAAAATAATAGGTAGCTGCATTAATTAAAGATGCCTGCTTGCTATATTTGATCATATTCATCATTACAATCTATTTCTAAATGTTTTTATCTCATTCACAAATATTTCTTGCAGGTCTATAGTGGATTCAGAATGTCATTTAGGAGAAATCCTTTCTAGAATAAATGAAACTGCTGCTCGTGAAGTCCTTCCTAATGCCAGGCCTAAATGAAATGCTGATATCATGTGTAACCATTAAAAACTAAGGTTGTGTGACATAGAATCATGTATATCACATCAATGTTCCATGGTCAGTGATCGTGAATGAAATATGTATTAAAAAGAATGTCAAATCCCCCAAAACATGAAGCATGCACTTTTAGGCATTAAAATCTTTCCCTCGAAAGATCACAATAGTTGCAGTGCAAAACGATTGTCATCATGGACGAAATTTTCAACCACAGATGCAATGGTCATTTAAATACAGGTACTGTGAACAAATGGTGGCCCGTGCCAATGATGGCGGCCTCACATGTTTTTTCCTAAACTATGGCTATTTTTGTTGCTTAGCTAGACACTATAACAACACAACATGCCGCGTGGACCTTATGGGCCAGACGCATGCACCGAACTTACACAAGGAAAAAGGTCTTCAGCTTAAAAGGTCTTACTCAAGCTGCAATGTCATTAGACCACAAAGTATGCAAAACCATTTGCATTACCGAATTTCAGCTCCTAGGATTCTATATCCTGCGAGTCTATATGAAATTCTAACCACTGTAAAGAAAGCCTGTGCGCCATATACAATGGCCACCGGGTTTGTCTACATTCGAAGGATTGAATGATTACACATTCTCCATACTTCTCCACCAGAACAGTATAGCCAACATCCATGAAGCACAGCTCTGTTGGGTTCAGAGAATAGGAACAGCACCATGGCAATTGTCGCCTGCAAGCAATGCCTACTGCGCGCAGTCATCGAAAAGCTGTGATCTCATGCACAGTGTCACATCAATCAAACTGATGTGGAAGGTGCGTGGCCATGTCTGAAGAAAGATGCTCGATTATCTAAAAAGCCTTTGCAATTAATAGGCTTAAGGTGATTTCTGAGAACAGGTCAAAAGACGTGAGGTTCAGCTCTAACTTGCTTTCAAGAGGCAGACTAAATATTCAACAAACCATAATTTAGACATCTTCCTCCTATTTCTATTTTTTGTCGAGCTTCTGTTTAAAACAGAACCCAAGAACAATGAACCTTAACTGCAGTTATAAGCTCGGCGTTCATTTGGAAGTAAAATGTCAACCATGCTCTAAGAGCAAACATTGACACGTATTGCTTAACCTATATTGCTTCTTCGAAAGACAACTTTCAGAGCCCATGTGTTCATTTCCCTTTTAACTAAATTTACAATGGTCTTACTATAAATGTGTAACCATAAGTGCTGTATGTGGGCAATTGCTATCCCCTTGGACACAACCTAATCAGATTATACTCCCCATGACTGTGCAAAAAAGAAGAGCATTCATGATGAAGATAACAATACCAAGGCCCTCAAGGTTATCTGATGAAGCTTACATCAGTTTGGTAAAGCATGCAAAGTGTTGTTGAAAGGTGTGACCTTAACAAGCTGAAGGCAGGCTTTGCCTATCATAATAATATGAAACATACTGTCTCTGCCATTGAATATAGGGTGACATGAATACTTTTATTTTATAAATACCTGTCTCTCTCTATACATAGTATAAAAAGAAATAGCATGATGCTTTCAGTAGCACAGACTGTTGTGAAAGCATTGCAGTGGTAAAGGCAATCTGCCACTAGAAGCTATGATGCTGCTGCCACTTTCCCCAGTGAAGCAAACTTTCACTCATACTTTTGAAGAGTTGGCTCCTTTGTATTCCATTTTATTTTTTCTAGTCTAAGTGCCACGCAAGGCTAACTAGAATGTTGTCCAAGATAAAGGAATAGTAAGCTAAGGGTGTAAAAAATACCCTAAAACGTACAATAAAGAAAAAATGCCAAGTCAAGCAGATCTGGCATATTAGACTCCTCTAACAGATCAGATCTATAATAAGGAAAGGTGTTATAAGCCAGCAAGCATGCAGAAAAGGAAGATGGGTTGCGATACCAGCTTCAACTTCTTTTCACACTCCATCTAACCAATTCCAAGCAGCACACCACAGCCTAGGAACGAGAGCTGGTTGTGTATTCTAGAGAAACGAGGGGAGCTCATTCACTGTATGCTACAAATCCTTTCATGAAGATTCCAGTCAGTCAGTACATTGTGGAGCGAAATCAGAGACGAATAAAGAAGGAGCTCTTCTTCTGGTTTTTTTTCTGGTTGCCCGACACAACCAACAGCATTCATGCACTGTACAGAGCTGCTGAGATGGAGTACAACAAGTCTGATCATGATATAATGGACCTTGAATACATGTGCTTGGGCCTAGTAAACTGTTCATTGATCGAAATATTTACACGAAACTCATTCTAAAGGAAGTGTAGACTCAACCTGGAAATATTCAGACAGAAACATTTCTGGCATGCAAACATCCAAATGTGCAATGAAATTCCCATCATTGTGCTGACATGCCAGCGCTGTAATTTCAGGGCAAATCAAGAACTCTGGCCTTCATTTTCTGAGCTGCTAATCAAACTTTTTCTGCCAGATGACATAAACTGGGTTTGGAAAAACATGATTTTCCCAATTAAAACCTTTTTCATGTTTCTCCTTGTTGTCCCCTTTAAATGTTCACTAACAGTTCCCCAAGCACTCTTCAAAGCTTCAAAGCTGAAATTTGTGCGAAGCTAACTGTCATGAGCAATGTTCCATGGTTCACAGAAGAACGACTGAATTGCTCAGAGCAAAACTTGGAAGCGTCATAATTCTGTTAACACAAACTTTCCATACTGCGGCTGTACTGCTCATAGTATTGACATTCTTAGTACAAAAGAAAGTTTCAAGCTCAGAATCAGCTCGCAAGGCACGTGACACCAATACACATTAATAAACCTTCAGCTCGGTAGGAACTAACGTTTATTTTGGCTAGTCCGTATGACGTTCTAGGTGCTACGTTCGTTACAAATCCCTTTCTTAATGGCACAGTTAGCTTTCCTGTGCAACAGTTTTCGAAGCTTGTAGCAGCCTAGGCAAAAGCATGTGTTCATATCTTTTGTGTGTGCTTTTCTTTCCTTTTCCTTTTTTATGAGATGGAAAACATAAATGCAACTCCTATGTTGAACCCATGTACAACAGTGCTAAGGTGCACAGTTCTTTATTTGAGCGATTACCAGTGCCATAATTAGTTAGGCAGATGTGCACTGTTGTGACGTGCAATCGCAAATTAGAAAAATGGTCCATCTGGGTAAAGAACTTAAACTGGAGTACTGAGCTCACCAACTTAACTTAGTCGTTGAGTATAGTTAAGTTGGATTTAAAGGGACACTAAAGGCCAATGTTAAGTCAAGCTAAAGTGATAGATTGATGCTCGAGAATCTCTAAGGCATCAATATTATCACGAACAGAGCCTTAATAATCGAGAAATTGAGGTAAATGCAGGACATGATTAGAGACTCCCACGGGATATTCAAGTACTCGCCTGATGATAAAAGCACTCCTCAGTTAAATTTGTCATTAGTACTCAATCACTCATTGCAAAAAGATGCTTGTATGGTATCATAAGACTAAATAAACTGCTACTTACCTAATTCCATTTCCCTTTTAGAAAAAAGAACTCATTGAAATTGCCCTTGACAATGACACAGGCAGTTTAAAAGTTTCATTTTCACTCAACTCTGCACCGCCCATGCTTTTGCGTTTCAGTAGTTTCGTTATCGCGTAGTGCTGCACTGCTTTTGCTGTCTCGCGAAACTCACACGAAGTGCAAGTATCAGAGAATTCAACTTCCATGTGATGTCACGGGATGCCCGAGCACTCTACGCCACTTGACCAAAAAGCAGATGCAGTGGCGAATCCACTGCTCTGTCTTGGCTCAGTAACGACATCTGTCGGGCACCGTTTTACCCACCGACGGCAGCAAACGGTAGTGATGGTGTATGCAACATGAGTGGCAGGAGACTTGAATTTCAAAAGAGGTATTCGGACCCTTCAGATGCAATTTTCTCGTAAACTACTGTATTTATTGAAATCCAACGCGCACTTTTTTTCCGATAAGACGGGTGCAAAAATTGCATGCACATTAGAATTGAGTACGACCCTAAATCTGCGTTACCATACCGCCATCGGCTTCAAAATTGCCGCCTCGTATGCGCTTCGAGCCTAGCTGCATACTAGCATACTAGCTTCCTCCATGTGCTGCAGTACGTGTGCTTAGGCAGTGCTTCCTTTGGCTTAGGCTAGGTCACCATCCGTCTTCCCGTCCGTCTACATTTGCTCTATTAGCATGGAAGTCCCGACTGCAAAGACATGCCGAGTTCATCACGATGCCACAATTAAAAGGAAAGTGATCACGTGTGCAGAGACGGACAGAAATCGGGCCGCATCCCAAGCGTTCGGAGTTCCCGAAACTTGCGTGCGGGACTGGCGCAAACAGGAGAGGCGTTCTACACCGGCGGCTGCTACGTACGATGCAGCAGCACGGCCCCTATACATATTGAAAGCGATCTGCGACGACAACAGTCTACACATCTAGGCGCACCGCGCTGTGTTCTCGTCGCTTAGTTCACATTGACGCGAGAGACCACACAAATGTCAATTTCCTCGCTCCTGCTACCGCACTTCCTCGCTCCAGCGTTCTGATAAAGAGTTTCCGCAGTCATTGAGTGAGGCGTGTTCATGTTTGCTTGTGCGCGCGTGACACCATGCTTGTTAATTTAGTTAGCAAGCGAATGTTTAAAGTTTATACGGCCAATAAAGCTACTATCCTTACTTTTCGTATAGCTGCCCACTAATTTGCTATCATAATGGACGCTTCGCCTTTCGGGCGAAACTGCAACTTTATTTATCGCAACTTTAGTGCATTGGGAGTAAATCTTCTGTTTCTTCCAAAAGCTTTATTTCTGTATGAAAGAATGAGGTGTGCAGTACTGTAAAGGACTTTTCTTTTTTGACGTCACGACAAATGGGTGCGCGTTACAATCCAGGGCGCATTAGAATCGAGTAAATACGGCAAGTCTTTTCTTGCCACAAAAAAAGTGTTGCGAGGTTTCTGGAATGGTATTTAAACAGTCCACATCGACTTAGTATTTGCCTTTAGAGTCCCTTTAATGGTTCAAACATGACTCAGGCTATGCTGTACCAGCCACAGTCGTTGAATATAATAGAAATACAGATTGCAATAGTTGGCTCAACACTTCACAGACAAAAGCCATCGTGAGTAGGTATGTTTTTTGCATGTTCGGATGGCTCCGTCACCACAGCTACTAGGGACTGACACAGTTCCATGCGCACAACTGCTTTTGAAAACCTTGATTAATTCAACTGATTCATGAGGTTTAATATCCCAAAGGCACACTGGGGCTATGATAGATGCTGTATTGGGGGACTCCATATTAATTATGACTGCCTGAGGTTCTTCAACATGAACTTAAATCTAAGTACACCGGCACTTTTGCATTTGACTCTATCAAAACATGGCCGTGATGGTCAGGAATCATACCTGCGTCCTCATGCTCGACAAGAGAACATTCTAGCACTATGCCACTGGGGCAGGTGGATTTAAATGCTATTGAAAGTTGCTAGCAGGCCCATTGCATTGTGCAAATGACAGAGCAACAGTAGACTAACATTTCCACTCATATGATGTGGAACAAATGCGACACTTTCACGTTAATTATGAAAAAACGAAATCATCATATTCCATACATACAATCAGAACAATCTGCGCTACATAAGGAGCGAAGTACAAGGCTATGTTTCTATGTACCTGAGGGTTAAACAGCGCAAGGGCAAGCAAAGGTAGGTAGTGCCAAAATATGCCAGCGCTAAATTCGCTGAAGCACAGAGATTTCAGTACAGATGTACCACCACCATTCATGCACTGGAGGCCACCACAGAATAATACACATTAAGCACATTACCACATGCAGGAACACACAATAATCAACAACACTGGGCAGAAAAGGCATTGCTTAAATAATGCCTCAAACATTCTGTGAGCAAGCCACTAAAATACAAGCAGGTTGAAAGGCTAGAATCAACTTATCTGCAGTAACTGGCAGTACGCAGAGTTGATAGCAGCTAAAATGTTTTACAAAAATCTATTACAAAGGTTTGCAAGAACTGCCAAGGCCCTGATAAAGTATGTCAAGGACTACAGAAACGTTACATTTGACTGCCTGAAAGAACAAAAGTGTCAACAGCAAGCACCCCCCACCCAACCCTCCCTTTCTTTTTTTCCTGCCCACAAATGAAATAGTACCTAAAAAAGGCTTAGAGAGCAAACAACGACCAACTACTGCAGTGCTGTTAACTGCATTTGACTGGCTTCCCTTTTGGACAGCACCAGTTACATTGTCAATTGTCCAAGGTCTGTTAAGCTTAGCTGTAAATGACATTCAGATATTTTAAGGGTTTGCAGCGCCTTGAAAATGGCATTCCCATATTCAAGAGCAATGAAGTCTGCTACCAACCATGAGTGCTGCCAAGCAATGCAACAGATTCTATGGTCTCTTCTCTCTGATACAGTAAGGCTACATGAAACATAAGAAAACAAAACTCAAAACAGATCTTTCGGATTTACTGCTAAGAAAAAATTAACAGTAATGAGTAGTCAAGAGTAAATTTGTTCGGTACAGCATCTCTTCCCACTTACGTTAAGTGTCTCACAAAATCATACACAAAAGATGTCACAGTTCGTGAAAGAAACACTTTCAGAAAAAAAGAAAGAGAGAGAGAGAGAAAGGAATTCCAGAAGATGGAAGCGAAAAAAAAATGGTTGAAAAGCAGGCACGTAGACTGCTTAAGCATCACTCTCAAGATGAGAATGACCACAGCGATGTTGCCACCATTAAAAGAAAAGACATCAGATTCATATGAGTCCAAACTCTTTGAGGGCGTTCTCAACGGCTTCATCCTTGGGGAGGAGGACAGGAGAAAAACAACATTAGCAGCTCAGCCTGACACAACAAATGTAAAGGAGCACTACAAAGGAACATTATTTTAGGCTGCATTAGTAGATATTCATGAAATTGCGAAACTGCCATTTTTATCAAGAGAGGCGAGCCAGAAAAGGTGCAATAACAAACTACAGGTAGTGCCGCCGCCCTGGGACTCCCGCGCTAGGTGGCCGTCACGACGTCATGGAATTTCACGGCGTTTGCTTGAGTCTAGCTAATCGTTCACCAGTAACAAAGGACTACACCACATCCTAAACAAACCGAATGCTCAACATATCAAATTTCGATAACTTTCTTGGTACCAAAATGGCCGAAAAGCAAAAAAAATACTTTGGAATCCCCAGTGCCACATGACGATGAGGTTCCAGAGTGCAATTCGAATGTGAAAGTCCAGCCTTCCTTTTCTCCGGTGGTAATTACCCTTTCTTGCTACAGGAATGAAATTACAGTTGTAAGACGATATTTTACAACTCTAATTTAACTTAGTGTCACTCTTTAGTGTCCGTTAAGGTCATAGAGAGTAACAGGCAATGCAGTGCAGCATGCTACACACACACACACACACATTAGAGTGCATGAACACATACTGTCTTCTTATTGCTAAAGTACTAAGAAAGCATTAAAAAAAATGGGGGGTACCGTGAGCCGAAACGTTAGCAAACACAAGTGGAAGGCACAAGAAAATCCATGGGGCACTGAGATGTCAATTTTGTGATGGCACAGGGAGTCCTGAAAACCCTCTTATCGAAGTCGACAAATGCATTTGACGTTAATGTAGACTATTTCAGAAATACTTTGCAGCAAAAAGTGCTTCAATTTGTTCTGCAAATGAGTTATTGGCAATCAAAGATCACCTTTGATCCCCTTCACGGTGCTGCCACTCCTTCTTCAGTGCCTCGCACTGCAACGACTACGGCGGTGCAGGCGGGCCCACAGTGCTCCGCCTACTGAATGTCACCGTGGCATGCAGTTCAAGTTTGATCTTGTATGTTCATGTAAATGCCACATTTCCGATTTTAGTACCTACGATGCACCAAACATGGTTGTCCTCAGCGAGCCGCAGTGCACTCAGCGTACGGGCTCGTCGTGGCACCCCACAGTGGTCGTGGTATCACGCCACCTACAGTACGTAGCAGACCACAGCTACGTGCAACTGCAGTGCGTATGCGCAGCGTTTGCTTTGCACATGACAGGGCGCATTCACACTCATATGCTTCAGTCTCACCATGCTATGTGGTGCGACCAGCTTTGTGCCGCACCAGCTTGACCAACGAATAGCAGCCACATTCAACTTGAGCATTTCGAAGAGTTATCAATAATTCAATATGAAGTGAAGTCTGCCAAGGCACTTAGCTGGGAGCAGCAAAGAGTGAAAGCGCGCTGGCAAGCATACGTGTGGTTTGACCTGATGTTTCGCGGGGTTTGAGGCTAGCTGAGTGTTCAAAACTAATCGAAATTAGCCAGACCCAACGACCACGACAACAATAAGCAGGGTGGCCAAAGCTTAATTCCTGCATGGGCAGCTGCGGCCGAGCCTCTTCTGGAAGTACGTAATTCTCTCGGAAATTCAAAAGCAGATTTCCGTTTGCTTCAGCCTGTTTGTCAAACTGCATCGATAAATATACACAGTAACAGTAGGACGAAGTAGACTGACCCAAACACCCTTCTTCATTGATGTCAGCTATCAGCCAATAGCAGCCATTTAGGGCAACCCTGCATATGATGAAATATGCAAGCCGCAGACAGCTTCGAAGGAGGTGAGGAGAAGGCTTTGTTTGAAAAAAAGTGCCTGAGAAATAAATGACTTCACACTCCGCTTATGAGCTCCATGTGTGGCGCACGACTGCAAAATTTCACTGAGATGTTCAGAGCAGAGTATGCTTTCCATAGACTGCATTTTTTCACCAAGCCTTAGGGGTGTTTCAAGACTCCTTTACGTGGACAAGCTGACAGATTGAAGATGATCCTAATACAGTTGAACCCAGTTCATTTGTTTTAGGAAAAAAAGCGAGAAAAATATGTGCTGACCGGGAAAACATAGTCTGAATAGACTCTCTTTTAATGTCCCAAAGGCACCCACACTGTCACAATGCCAGAGACTACTTTCAGTCACCGTACGTTGACGTCCTGGCCACTTAGCCCAACACGACCGACTACTAAGCCATCCAGATGGCAGAGCGGGGGAAGAAGAAAGCAAATGAGAAGAAAGGAAGGCACGCTCACCTCCTGAAGTAAATCTTGCGCTGCAATGGCCTTAAGAACGTTCTTCTTGCTCGTCTCCTGCATCTCGCCGCCAACGAGCAGCTCGTCAAGGATAAAGTAGGCCTTCTCAAAGTTGAAGATGATGTCCAGCTCGCACACCTGCACACAAATATCGCGATGGCAAAAAAGGAATGAGCGTAATTGCGCAGTCTGCATCTACTCATCCTGTACACAACAGATTTCTTTCAATGATCACAAGACATAGTGCTACTATGTCCTAGCAAACGTCCTTCCCTCAACACTTGCTGTACCCGACATGTTCTCCAACAGTACAGACAAAGGCTGTAATGTACAATGGGTGACCTTTTTCTCCTGTTTGCAAATGGGTTCAAATTTTGTCTAGACCTGAGCATCATTTACTTGTGTCCATTGTAATCATATTTCTGTAGGCAAAATAGTAGCCCCAGATCATTTGTTTTTGTATACTTACTGTACAGGTCAATTATTTGCTGTGAACTGGCTATCCTAGTAACTACATTGTTATACCCCCCCCCCCCCCCCCCCCAAAAAAAAGAGAACACATTCCTTGTTGCAATAATGTTTTTTTAAAGCAGTAGAAAAAGATTATCAACTTTTCATAATGCACATACTTGTACCACTTCAGAAATAGGTTTCTAATACAAAGTAAAATTGTATTTAGCATTTGGTATGCTAGGATATACTACATATATTATTTCTTACAAAAACTTTGCTTAATCTGAGAGTAAATAGTACGCAAGAGGTAAGGTGACAAAACACGCACAAAAAGAAATGTTCTTGCTGCGTGCATCTAAGCTGAGACATAAATCTGCCTCTATGGATATTTGACATGGTTGCCACAAATCTGTGTGACGCTGACCCATGTAAGATGGGCAAATGAACTGGCCTTGCAGACAGTAGCAACCCAGGAGCAGTGCCAGGATTTTTCTGTGGGGTGGCACAGAGCATGATTCTCCATTTTCATCTGGTGTGCAGGAAGGCACCTCACTGGACACTCCATGGTGGTAGGAGAATCAGGATGAAATTCGGGCGGTCAGCCGCACCCTCTCCCCTCAGCCCACTTCAGTACTACCTCCGGTAAGGCCCCTCTTTAGCTACTCAGAACAAGCCATATTACCTACCAACTAATCAACTGGGCCAGAAAAGAGCTCACAAGCTGACCTACCGTAGCTCACAGCAACAGAACTTATTCGCACTTGGGTTAACAAGTTACTTAACACAGAGAGTTATGCGCAGCATGACAGGAGCACAGGAGTTGATTAGTTAAGAAATTGCAGTCATGAGGTATACATTGACAAGCTTCTGTGATACTGGTCCAGCAATCAAAATGACTATACTCAAAAATCAAAAGCCACACCCTGTAACAGCAGAAGGCACATACACTTCCAAAATACTTGTCCAGCAGCTCCACATATCGGTGAATTACTTCAAGAGTCAGCAGCTCGTTGTCCACCTGTTCCACAGCACAACAGAAATACAGACTGGCGTACCTGGATGGAAAAGAGAGGCACCACAAGGTGAGAGACAACAAGCAGTTGGGGGTGTCATTACATCTGTAACAGACTGAAAGGAGTCACTGCATGGCACACATAAAGTGAGTCATTGGAAAGGCTGCAAAACTGATTGCCATACTGTGCCAATCATGTGAACTGGTGACGGCATGAGTGCTGAAGCAGAGAATGCAAACTCTCATGAGGGGGAGCCATGTAGCTCTACTAAAACACATCATACAATGTTACTGCCCTGCTCAGAACATCACGATTCCCCTGGATCTTCCAACACCCACTACCCAACTTTCTTAGGTGTTCCCCTACTCTAGATCAAATCAAATCATGTTCTTCAATGTCACAAAGTAACACACAGGCTATGACAGACACTACAGTGAGGTGCTTTTCCTCATCCAGGGTTCCTTAACCTGAACATAAATCTGTCACTGAATGTTTCAGTGAATCATTCACATTCAGTGAATGTTTTTGCATTGCGTCACCTTGGGATTGTGGCCGCCACAGCTGGGAACCAAACCCACAATCTCACACTAAACAGCAATACACAATAGCCACTGAGTGCCAGCCACCATAGCAGGTATCTACAGTTCTTCGTCCCTCAGTAGAGACGAGAAATATTTTTTTGAGTTGTGGCTCATTTGTGCATGTAAAATTAAACGGCTGCCTGGCCAGCACGTGCCGTTAGTGCACATGGGGATTAGTGAACGTCTGGCCAGCAGGAAAAATTAAGCTCACTCTGTCTCTCTCTCTCTCTCTCAGGTGCACACACCCAAGACCCCATCCATAAAACTCTTTTCACACATCAAGCTGGCACCATAATCCTCCACGCTCGCCTACACATCGCACGAGGCAGCCTTCAAAGTTTATTGTTTCCCACCAAGTGAGCATGGCAGTAAAAGAGATGCCGCTACTACAAAGTTAACAACTCGGCTGTGAGGCACCACCTAACTGAATGGAGTTCCTCTTAATCGTTTGTGTCCAAAGTTCTTTCCCCAAAAAATGAACCAAAATTTCCCAATCTTCCTATACTGTGCCACACTATTGCAGATAATGTTCAGATTCATAAAATATGTGCTGTGCATGGTTTATCTTTTCACATGCACCCAAAATTAAAGAATAAAGTCTGGTTTCAATAAGAGATTTCAATACTACAGATTACAGTCGAACCCACTTATAACAACATTCAAGTGCCACGAAAATTCCTTTGTTATAACCGGGTTGCATGAAAAAATTAAAAGGGGGATGGCAGAGCTGATGTGAAAAACTATAATGGCAGGGAGGCCCAGTGACCCTCCCCACCACCTTTCTCCATCCAGCTGCTGATTGCGTTCATTCGTTTATGTGCTTTCTGGGCGGTCCAATCATGTGTAACAAGCCGCAGCTGTCGGCGTTAAAGAATAGCATTGCTATAAAAACTGCAAAGAGGGGTCACCAAAGCATCGCCGAGGCATCGCTTTGGTCACCCCAAAAGGGGCTTTTTAAAAAATGCAAGAAGGTTGCCACAGCAGCCTGTTAGCTTAAGAAATCTAGAAGAAATGCTGAGGCGAGATCACCACAAGCATCTTGCCATGTACTTTTCAGTGGCTTAAACAAGAAAACCCTACTTTACGCGAAGCTTGCAGACATCTTTCTCCAAGACATCCAGTTGTTCCATGCACTGCAGTGGAAGGTTCCTCGCAAGAATGAAGCCCCAGAAGGACTGAATCATCTGCCGGACCTCCTGTGAGAACAACGTTGAGGTAGCCTCCCCTACCACATCACTGCTGCTATCGTCCCCGTCGCTATCCAATGCAAGCACGTTCGCAATAATCACCTAATTGGTCAGAAGCACTTAGTTTCCAAATCTACAGCCATGCGCTTTCTTTTCACCGGCAACGTCATGCATTGCCAATGATCAGCGGGCGGATCAACCATCTTCCATTTTGGCGGCGAGTCAAACGAGGCTGAGAAACCACATGGCCAGGTCCGATTTTGACGCAACCAACAAAGATGAACGCAAGCGATTAAGCTGCTTGCAGAACTGCGCTCAGTGAGGGGCAAGTGAGCAACATGTGAGCAGCACAGTTGTTGGGATCCATTCGTGTGTCGGAAGGTGGCGCAGCCTAGAGCTATGGATTGTGTCCAGAGGGGTAAAAAGACGACGGAAAAGAGGCGCACGAAGAAGGCTGGAAAATGAGTGCTCGGCGAATGTTGGAGCAGCGGGCTATTGTGCTGCGGCTCAAATTTCTCGCCTTCTTTATTTTTTTTGAAGGATTTCACATTTCACTACCTTTCGGCTCGGACACCCAGCAGACAGACTTCATCATCATAACTGACGATGCGGCATAGGGGCATTGCAGTAAGCGGGTTATTTCACCATGGAAAACATACAAAAGTTGTTGATGCAGCAGTTTCTCATTGTTATAACTGATATATTGTTATATGTTACAACCAAAAACTCACTATTATTAAACTTTCCTAAAACAAAGCTGTTTTATTCCATCCAAAATCCATACCATGTAACCTCGCTGATATCCTACAATTAAACCACTCTGTCATTAATATCTCTGCTGTAGCTAAATCCCTGGGAGTAATTTGTAACGAATTTATGCTTCGGGACCACCACACTGACTACCTATGCACTAAACTTTCTAAAGCTTTAGGCATGCTAAGGAAGTGTATGTATTTTCTCCAAGTCTTACAGAACCGTTTAGTATACACTGCCTCGTTAGAATCGCATTTGCGTTACTGACATATTGTATGCTGAAATAGCACTAAGAAAGTTCTGTATAAGCTTATAACATTATAATGCAGAAAAATGCTCCCCGAGTGATTGCCAGAAAGTCATATGATGTGCACACATCTCCGTTGTTTACTAAACTCAAAGTTTTAAAGTTAGGCAAATTATTTGAATTTAAGCTACTGTCTGCCTTTAAATGAGAAATATGTAAGAGTACACACAATCTGAGAACACTTTCAAACTTGCAGTATAACGCTTCTTTACGCTCCTTCAGGCGCACAGAACTTTCGTATGTACCAAGATCTCGCACTAAGGTATTCAGCTGATGCAGTTTAGCATGCCACAGATTTTAAATATATCCTATCTGACATTAGAGAACTTGCGTGCACTTTCGAGAAATGACTTGTACGCGCTTTTTGCATAATGCTTGTTATCATTTGGTGTTTTTGTTTATTTGGTTACACAATGCAGTAGTTTCCATCCTATATGTATTATTTAACAAATAATGCTGCTGCTAGATTTTGTTTGCATGTTTTATTTACTTCTGCTAAAGTGTCTGCTATTCTTTCACAAACAAGTATCGAAACTTGTATTTGTATTATTTACTTCTGCTGAAGTGTCCGCTGCTGAGTACTGGGAGGTGGGGGCAGTCGAGCTACATGCATGTAGTTTTTTTCCCACTTTCCCAACCACATTTCATGTGTGATTTTCTTTTGTACTTTGTGTGTGGTAAAAATCAATCAATCAATCAATCAAAACCAGTATCACTATAAGTGGGTTCAAGTGTAGTAACAAAGAAATAATATTATCTGAGAATATTTTAATTAAATTTTCGCTAAATAATAGATGTAAGCACTCAAGCTCAGCTGCATTTTCGGCAACGAGCTGAAGTGGTCATTTAGTTTTGGTGAGCCTAAGAAAAACTGCAGCTTGGACAAGTAAGACACTTATTCGGCAATATTGGTACCAAGTCATAGGACAACTAGACCTCATGCTTGGGTGTTATAGTTCATGAAGCACAACATGGGGGCTTATTTTTTTCAGTTTTTTACTACTTCGGAGTTAACCACATAGCAAGCTTCTTTATGTGCTGGCATAAGGAGAGAGAGGAGAGGCCAGCTTGAGTGATGCAACTCAAGCCTGTTATTTCACGCTGGAGAAGGGTTTGGAGGAACAACAGACGTAGGGTAGGAAGATGATGAAGGTAGTGTGGTGAAGATGGTAATGATGCCTACCACCTATGATGTCATACTGACACATGTAGGAAGAACCGCCCAAAAAAAGGGACCCTGAACTAGCTTAGACCCCCATGCAGTCAGCAGGCAAGCACCCGGATAAGCAAGAGACGCTGAAGTGATAAAAGGTTTCCCTGTGACCTTGAATATGTCCTTTCCTAGAAAGTTATCCACACCCCAGCCAGTGTTTAAAACAAAGTGTATGGCTATTCGCACTGCACAAACCTACAAGCAGAAGTGTGTAAAGGAAGTAAATGATAATTTGGTTTTCAATTTCAGGAGCAGCACTTAGGCCCCCAATCAACATTCAGTTAGGAGAAACATGCTCAGAAGAGCTACCGAAAAATACCGAGAGACGCCCCACCCTTAAAAGACAGCCCACCTCTGATTAACCTCCCGGCTTAAAAAAACAAAGCTACCCACCTTAATGTTACCCACCACTGAAAATTAGCCCACCTCATATTTTCACTCGATTTTAGGTGGGCTATCTCTCGGGATTTTATAGTAGAAGATTAGATGGCACACAAACTATGTATCATATGGTCAACAGCAACCGCGAACATTTCATAAAGACCATGACAAAGACATTTGCTAAGGTAGTTTATTATATGTCTCAGTGTGCCTAAATCTAAAAGCACATCATGATTTAGACTTGTTTACTGCAGCAATGTAGCAACCAAATTATTACATCATGTTGATAAAATAATTATTTAACACCACAACAAACATACATCCACATCGCTATGAAGCTATAGAAGCTTTTCAATGACTGGTTTTCTCACTAGAAATGAGATGGCGCTTCCGGCGAGCGCATACATTTTGTTCCTCAAGATTAGCTGCAGCGCTTCAGTGGTGGTTTGATAGCCAGCTGCAGTGGCTACGTTTCAGTAAAGGTGGAATGCAAAAATGCTCCTTTACCTCGATATAGGTGCACGCTAAGTAACACTAAGTAGCCAACATGAATTCGGAGATCCCACTATTGCATCTCTCGTAAACTCTGTGTAGCTTTCAGACTTTAAATCCCAGAATTTTATGGGTGCCATTTCCTGTCTCGAATCTAAGTGCGCTGTGCTATCATTTGTGCACTGACCCCGGCATGACCACTGTTCAAAAGATTTGTCACTTCGGTGAATCCTCTATAACTGGGAGCTCGTTTGCCATTAGAATGTGCTCAATCATATAACCATAGACAACTGAAACACAGATGTAGAATAATGACATTAGTGCAGCGCAAAAAATTGCAGCCCAGAGAACACCTTTAGGTAAGAACTCTACCAATTCAAATCCTTAGTGCAGACATAAATGGGGTTACCATACATAAATGTGCTCAATGTAATCTGTTAATGTGCAGTTCATACATAGAGTAAGGGTACTTTCTGGTTAGTGGACTGGAATCGGTGGCATCCTGACATGAATCTTTGTAGCTGATGAGCTCACAGTGTTTAGTGATTACAGTGGAGAAGCATAAAAGAAAAAGGTATACCACTCCAATGGCACTTTGCTAACTGACTGTAGCGTGTGTCCTGTTGTGTGGTCCATAGTTGCTTCTTCATGCCACAACCTCGAAAAAGATATGTGCAACCACCACTTACAGCAAATCAAGGTTTTGCTTTTGCTGTAGCAGAACATTTCTGCTATCATTTCTTGGTCAGAAGAAAAGTTCCAGAAATAATATCATGGCCAGATAGATTGGTAAAATTAACAGGCACTAACTTGCATTCCTAAAAATCATTTTGTATGCGTTCACATCGACCCACGCTCACTAAATTTCACTGAACCTCACACGGCCACTCAATTGCTCATGTATCAGAAATGAGGGCACTCAATAATGAGTGTGCCAACAAATGGGTAGTTTACATTTGCTACATATGAATGCTCGAAAGCTAACATCTCATCACAAGCTACAATGTAAATGAGTGACAAGTGATATTAAACATTTTCAACAAGCTAGAAAATTCCAAACATTTATGTACCAAGCCCCAAAGCACTACAAGATCAAACCTACGATAACACAACTTTGTGTTATGGTACTTCTTAAGCAATTGTGTAGAAAAATGTTCATGACGAAAAAACATGACCAGCTGTGGCCTTAAAGTGATTAAAAAAGAATTACCAGAGAGTAAAGACACTGTTCCTCATTTATTTCAGGTGCAGAAACTATGCACTATCATGTATTGAAAAAGCTGTTTCTATCCCTACCTTCTAGTATACGACAGTGGTCACACCATTTGGATGAGGCTTAACGAGCCTGAAAGGATGGATATCTGACATTAGCATGTCCTCTGAAGCTTTCACCAAAGTTTCGTGTCATTCACTCAGTCACTGTTAAAGACAGCCGCTGAAACAGCAGCTTGACGCGCCGTACTGGCATCAAGCACTGCTATCTTACACAAAGGCAACAGGTGCAAGCTGATGCGAGCAATGAAAGCATAACCCCATGATGAAACCTGGCAGCGCCAACCAGGGCGTAGTGAAAGGAATCTAATTCACTGAATTGACTAGCCTTAATTGATTAGTAAAGATTAACGTAAATATTAAAAGAAGCTCATGGGTCTTATGGCACGTGGCAATGCAGCATTTTTCCTTTATTAGGCGATTAATCACAGTTAATTAATCACTTTTAAGGAGATATTACGGCATGTACAGTACACGTTCGCACACGCCTGCGCATGTGACATACAAAAGTGTTCATCACGCAGCATGATCAATGCCTAGTAAAAGCAACCCAAATGAACAAACGCCTCTATGAAAACCGTGCATACCGTTTGTAGACAACTTTCAGGTCCTTCCATTCGAGGAAGGAGCACATCTTTGGCTTCCGGGCAAGGATGGTCGTGACTAGTTCACGAGTGATCTTCTTCTTCAACTTGTCTGGATGAGCCATGTACCACTTTTGAAGCCGCAGCTTGCCTTGACGGCTGAACAGCAGCATAAATTGCATCTGCAAACAAAAACAAAAATATAGGGTCACCAACGGTAAAGGCTCCGGCACCCACAATCACGTTCGACGTACTGCTTCGTCGACTACTACAATGCACGGAACACGCCCGCTGGTGGTGACAGTATCGCAGCGCGAGTCAAAACAGACGACGTAGACCATTGAGGTCAGAAACCTAATTGGGAGATATGGTACGGAGTTAAATATTTACAGACAATACCGATCGTAACACCAAAGGAAACAACACAAGAGCCATGTGACGAAGCTGGCTTTTTTTGAATAAATCAACTGTTCACTACTCCATATTTGCAATATACCTATCTCCCCTAATCGGTGCCTCACTGTGCCGCACATTTGATTCTGCCCGAGCGTGCTGTTCCCTCATATTTGGTAATGTTGGTCGCACCGAGATGCCACACGTAAGCATTTACGTTACTTTAGTTTTAGTTCGTCGTACATTGCTTCGAAATGCCCACTTAATGACACCGAACGATTGTTAGCGCCAGCGTACTTAGCACATAATGCGCTAAGCGTGGACAACGCCCGCTAGTTATTCGTTACACTGCCGCTGGATCCAGGGGCCGCGTTCGTTCTACACGATCAAGACAACTGTAGCGGAAGCATCCGCAGGGATGCAGACCGCGGGTTAATGCTATGTTCGCACATGAAATCCAGGCTGAGCTATATTATGACGAGACGCTTATTTATAGAGGTTACACTCACCATCTTGCGGCCGATTTTAGAAATGCGTTCACTGGAATACAGTGTAACAACATTTACAGAAACACGCCCTCGAACGCCCGGTCCAACAGCGTCTAGAATCGGCAGCTGTTAGTCAAGCGGCCATTTGCATTAACTTGGAACTCTGGGATGCGTGATAACCAGGGTTGCCAAAGGTTCACGCAGTTGAAGCAGTTGAAGGAGGCAACGAGCACTAAAGCCATGACTAAATCCTATGCTCCTAAAACATGACTTGACCATATTTTTAGCTATATTTATTTTTTTCGGGAACTATTAAGACCCATTAAAACTTTATTTCATAAAAAAAAACATATGCCAATTTTTGTTTCGGTTTCCAGCAGGTATATGGCGAATTTCCAGAATGCTATGTTTTACAGTTACCGGTCTTCTGCATGAAAGATGTGCCATTAATTTAAACAAGTTAACAACGTTACTAATTATACAGAGAAACAGTTGCTCTTGAAGCTATCGTAAGACTGCAATGCAGTACTTCACAGCTCAAGATATATTGAAAACGATGCCTTTTCGCATTTTCTTTTGAACGTTCATGCAATTCAATGGTGTACGACAAAAATGTGTATGCACGCGATGTATCTTACTTGTTTTGTACTTGTAATTGCTATTTATTTTTCATTGGACCCGCAACTAGCCTGTGGCTATGGGTCCAACCAGTTTTGGTATTCCTGTATGTTTTACGTCTGCAAATAAAGAATTGAATTGAATAATAATAATAATAATAATAATAATAATAATAATAATAATAATAATAATAATAATAATAATAATGATGATGATGATGATGATGATGATGATGATGATGATGATGATGATGATGGTGGTGGTGGTGGCGGTGGTGGTGGTGGTTGGGGGGGGGGGGGTGATGAACGTGCCTGAATAAAATAAAGAACATAACTAACATCTCATAGTTTAGCACCTCTTCGGGGACAAGTAGACCATCAGTCAGGCGTCCAATTTCTGATATTCTAGCCAGAACATCCCAAAGATATGTATGCCATCTGTACGTTTTTTGGCCTACATGTGAACATAGTTGTAATAGTTGTTCTCCCAGGAGCTTATGTTTCAGTTCGCTCGTGAGAAAATGTTTTTTTTTTATATGGTCAGACCTTAGTTATCATCAAGATGTTATTAGGGCAAATATAAACTTTCTTCAAATACGAATAGTTAGTGTCAAATATCGAATAGTCAAACGCAGACGCATATATTAACAGCAGGAATATTTATTTCGATATAGGTATATCGCGAGATAGAGACAGAGCTAACAGTTGTAGAGGGTCAGTTCTAAGCACAAGGTCACTCATTCTCAAACGAAAGACTGCACAAATAGCCTCGCAGCATCTTAGAGCCTAGTTTCAAACAAGCTTTACAATAATGAATGGCTGCTGTATGACTATAGCTTTCAAGAACGCTAAATAAATGTTTCTCAAAAAAATATAAGAAAAGAAGAGTTTGAAGTTGTAAAATAAGAAAAGAAGTTCCTGAAGAACTTGTGTGCCGTAGACACATGTAAAAGGACTGGTAGTCGCGTAAAAGGTATGGTTAGACTGCCAGAAGCAATGAATAACAGACTACGAGCAAAAATCGTAGGTTGTCATGTAGGCCTACGACGCAAAACTAAAAAGAAAGTTTGCATTGTCAACTTTGTTTATCAGGGCTTCAAGATGTTTCACTTCAGCTAACTTGCGATACTCTTTAGCAGGCGGAGAACAGTATAACCAGACTTTAGCAGTCAGTTGTTGGAAAATATTTGGTTACGTTTGAATATTTAAAAAAGTATGGAATAGTTTCTTTAATGCGAATACGAATAGTTAGTGTCTACTATTCGATTCGCATCAGCAACGTCAAATGTTCGCCCACCCCTACTTATGTCTGCAGCTGAATTTGTGGACTGTCCTTCAGAGGTTGATAATCTAGCTGTTGTGTGCAGTGCATGTGCGCGTCATTTTACAATGTGTGTCGATCAGTATTTATTTTATTTTACTTTTACTTCAATTCTCTCGGCTCATCTTCACTCATGGGCAGCGGATTGGAGTTTCGTCTGCCATAGTAGGATACAACTTTAAAAAAAAAAAAAAAAAGAACAACAGTTGGCTACCAAGGCACACGGACCGCGCGGGTATAGTGAAATAGCGCTGGGTTGTGTTACTGCACCAGCCAACCACAGAAGCAAACAAAATCGCCGTCATGCGACCTTTGCAAAATGGCGTCGTACTTCATACCTCCGGGACGACTGCTGTTCTGAAGAGTCTTTTCATCGGCGGGAGCGGTGAGGTACGCAACAGACATGGAGAAAGTGCATGGAGTCTGAGCATTTGACTCTTCAAAACTACGCGGTAGAGTTCATTTCATTGCTGAGCCCGTTTTACTGAAGAAAAAGCGTTCGCTACGCCCCCTCCCCGAGGTCAGCTCTCATCACACCTGCGTTGTGGCAGCGAGCGTTCACGGTCATCAAATGAAATCTGTTCAAGTTTGCCTGTGCGCGCGACACCATGCTTGTTAATTATTCGTGTAGTTTTCCAATAATTTGCTGTCGCAATCAGTGCTTCGCCTTTCGGGCGAAACTGCGACATTTGTGAAATTTTCGAAACAATTTTAATGCCTAAGAACGCCGAACAACTTCACGGTTACTGGAAACTTGAGGAAGACATGTGGCGTCCGCGAAGTGACTGTGTGCAATGTCCGCTTCTGATTGTGCTCAGACAGAAACTCGACCCGCGAAACTGATTTGCTCCGGAGACACTGTACGTTGTTCTACTTGGGCAACTGTTTTCCTGTTCTCCATGTTCAACGCTTCTAACGTTGGGTCGATTAGAATAACGCAAACGCCAGCTTGCCAAATAAGTTGGTTTTGGAGTACCCAAGAGACATGTGATTGCAACGGAGAGGCACCGTTTATTCGACGCCGTATGCGCAACAGCCTATTTATGAAGTCCGACTCGCGGTTTTTTAAATTTTGTTTCCGTTGTCACTCTCACCTTGTTTATAAACATCACTGAAGTGATGCAGTGTTCTGGTGTTTATAGATCCTTTTCCTAGTGGCAACATTAGCCAACCTGTCTAACAAAAATAATTTTATATATCGCGGTGCAAAATACGAATTTAAGACTTGCTATGTTAAGTTGTCAGAGCTCTGACGACCGAACACAGTAAGCTTTAAATTACATCTTGCAGCATGTTCTTAAATCTTGCTTTTTTTTTTTTTTTTAAACAGCTTTGGTAACATTAACTTGGACACCCTATATATACGCCTTGTTGATACGTAGCTTCCTACAGACTTTATTCAAAAACATCTTTATAAAAGAAATTCGACAATTCATTCAATGTCAGAAGGCAGCTCCCACCTCTCGGTCCTATTAGATTCGCAAAGTTAAAATTAATCGATGTTTTATCAATCAGCTGGAAAGACTGCACGATTGGCGGGGACATAGAAAAACGAGATTATTTATTCCGACGAAACTCATAGTTATAGCACTCAGCAATCATCATGAAATTTAAACGCTTGTTCTTAGAAGAAAATGCAAAATCACGCGCACGTCTTTACTGTAGTATTGCTCCTTATAGCATAGTTAAAGAAAAAGACAAAAAGTTAAAGACAGAAATGTTTGTGACAACGCGCAGTGAGACGTCCTTGTACAACGTTCCAGTGCACGCTACGTTCGTTGCGTATACATTGCACACATTTATATCCTCAAGCCGTCACATCTTTTCCATCGCGTCGCACTGGCGTCAGCGGACGGAAAAACTGTCGTTAACGGTCCTGGCAGCGGGCGCCGCCTCCTGTCTTCTCGAGCCCGCCAGGACACTCGACAGCAAGCTTCCATAATCTGAAAGTGAAACCGATATTACGCATACGAAGATCACAAATGTACTTCAACGCTTACTCAAAAAGTCAAACACACACACACAAAAAAATTCCGATGACACTTAAGCCCTTCTTATGAGTTTGGAATGGGGAAGCGTTAATGTCCAATTGAACGCCGCCGCATGAGCGGTCCATCGAGCTATGAACTCTTCGCGGGCAAGCGAGCGCGTTGAGAAGCTTGGTCGGTTTATATAGCCCAGTGGCTAAGGTAGTTGGCTTCTGAGCGTGCAAGTCCTAGGTTCGGAACTCACTACCGCCAACACATCTTTGTTTTCTTTCGAATTTATTTGGTTTTTATTTTTTTTAAATCCTTATAGCGATTACCGGGGCGAAGTTAGAACGCAGGCGAGAGCTTGCGCGGACAGTAGAACGCGCAGATAACACAGGCTTGCGAGAGCGAGGGTGACGTGACGTCGCAGCGATGCCCTCTCCCCTCACGCAACAACTGGCGTGTCAGCCCTGCAGGAGGTGGTCCCCTTCGCTTGCGCTCTGCTCAGTAGAGGCGCGCACGTGATGTGGTGCCGCAGCCAATGGGAATTCAGGCGCAATTTTGCTGCTACAGACGCTGGCTTTTTTTCGCTCTACGGGCCATTTAATGCTTTCGCATAAGAAAAGAACACTGGCGGAAGGTTGGACTGGAACTCCTTAGACATCACAATGCCTAAAAGCTCCAAGTCGCGACGTTACAAATTGACACCTCAATCAGCTGAGGACGCATTATCACCAGGTTTGTGATTTCTTCACTGCGTGCTTTGCCATGTGGACTGCTAGAGCGTGTTGTCGCGAATCTGAGCTTAGGAGGCCGCACAAAAAGATCAGCGGTGATTTAGCGGTAAATGCGAGAGAAATGCGTTAACATTACGAAATACCTTTCTGTGCCTTGTTTCGCCGTTTGACTCCCACGGCAAAAAAGTGCACTTTCTGCAATTATCGCCCCTCTTTGAGGTCCCAGATCCGAGATTTAAACAGCGTTCGCCACATTGCGAAGTGTGGTTCAGGAGCTCACTCGACACATCACCTGCCTTTTCGAGGAGTGAAGTGCAACTGACGGTGGTTCGGAGGAGACCACCCTCACTTGTAACAGAGAAAGGTAATAAAGTTGATAATTTTCTCTAGATGTACTACATACGGGCTCTCCAGAACGGGGGAGGGGGGAGGTCAAGCAGGGAGCACTCGAGCCCCCTCGTAGTTTTCCTTTACGGAGTTCAGCACACTCACTTCCTGTGTCTTTCATCCCCGCCCCCCTTGCCTGTCATGGCCCTTTCTACTGCTTGAATCCGGCATCTCGAATAAAGAAAAAGCTGGTCATCTGTTCATCACTCCCCGTCTCTCCCGTGTTATCTGCCCCTTCTCTCTCACGATGCTGTTGAGTCAAATGGACAAAAATAGGTGTTTGTTCTACCCTCAGACATGTCGGGAACAAAATTTGGCAAGGTCCCCACATGAGGAGATGCCCTACTTGAACCCCAAGTTTTCAGTGAACGCAGCACCTTACACTTTTCTTCAAACACCTTTCTTCTCGTTGTGTCTGGACTGTCAAGAACACCTGCCGCACGGTTGCAGGAGTAGCACTTAAAGCGAGAGGCAAACAAGTAACGACCTGAGTATTGTGCAAACCCCTCACCGCGCCCAACTCCGCACAGTTCGCTTTAGTATAGTACTGGCACGCAACGTGTCTAAAGGCCCGCATCTGGTATGTACCGCCGACATCGCGTGCAAATAACTAGAGTAGAGGTGCAGAATGAAAGTATCCGTTATCAGAGCACAATCTGTAACACCAGGCTACAGCGACAATAAACGTGATGCTTTGTCACGAGTGCGTTTCATTTTCCCAAGAGACATGGTTGCAGGCCTGCAGCAGCCGAACCAGCTTTTATTAAGGCTGGTTTTAATAACTGGAAAGAAGATACAGAGAGGTTCCTACGGCATGAAAACAGCCAGTTCCACTTAGATTGAAGCGTTCAACGAAAATCTGTCGAGACAGGGAGTATAGGTGTCACACAGCTTGTAGCAAGCAGCAGCCAGTACGATACTACGTGTCATTGTAAGTTCCGTCCTCTTCCTGAGTAGCACGGGCCAAGCTCTGATCGAGCGCACTAAATACGATGGAAATCTACTCGATTTGCCGATGAAAAGACACAGGACATTCCAGCATTGAGGAAATGGATGCCAAAAAAGTGATAAATGGATGAGCAGTGACGTGCAGAACGATTTAATTGAGATCGTGGCCTACGCGATACAGCGGGAAATCGCTAGAGCCACGGTTTGTAGGCCGTTCTACGGCATAATAGCTGACGGAACAACTGATGTGACAGTTGAAGAGCAGTTTGACATCTACGTTCGTTGTGCTGACAGAGCAGTCAACGTCCACGAAAACTATATTGGCCTGTATAACGCGCCGGATAGTAGGGCTGACACGCTATTCATGCATGGGCATCAAAGATGTGATTTTGCGCCTTTACCTTGATTTCCACAACATTCGTGGCCACTGCAGTGACGCGTGACACCTAACATGTGCGGACATTTAGCAGGAGTTCAGAAAAAGATTAGTGGTCTTGAGCCGAGATCTTCGCATGTACATTGTAGTAATCACTGCCTAGATATTGTGTTGAAGGAAACTAGTAAGCGCTGCGACATCATTGGCAGTGCTTTGAGTACAGCAAAGCATCTTTCCAGAGTTATTATTGAATCAAAAAAGCGCAAAAGTGTTTGTTCGTCTCCAGTTCTTCCCTCGGTAAGGAATTCGTGGATGAGCCAATGTCAAATAGCCTTCTGCCTCCATGCCCGACAAGATGGACAGTAAGGGTAAAGTCGATGAAAAGGTTCACTGAGAATTACTCCAGGGTCCAAGAAAGATTAAATGACATCCTTCAAGGAACAGGCTCGATGGCAGATAACAGCAAAGCCGTTTTGAATGGATACCAAACAATCCTGGGTAAGCTTGAAACGTTGTTGGGAATGAATATATATCTCCATAGCTTTGTTTGGTTCGTGTGAAAAACTACCAAGTGTCCTCCAACGCTCAATGTTTCGTGCTGCAGGTGTGAAAGAAGGTGCAGAGACTCTGTGCGAGGCACTGTCTTGCCTGCAGTCTGAAACCGCGTTTCAGAAGTTGTGGGACCACACGGCCGCTGTTGGAACTCAGCTATAGTCTGAAGGAGCCCCGCAAGGTAGGCCTACAAAGCCGCCGAGGAGGTTTGAAATGTTTAGCACGCCTCTCCCGCCAGTTGTGCTCGGACCCAAAGCAGCATTGCGCAAAGAGTACTTTGAGGCTATCGGCGGTATTACGAGCGAAGTGCGGTGGCGCTTTGATCAGACTGGCATGGTAGTGAAATTAGGAGGCACGTTGACTGACCCCGCCGTAGGAAGACAATTCTCTGCTGACGACCTAAACGCGGCATTATAGGCGCGCACGCAGCTGATTTTGATCTAAGCCGTCTCTCGGCGCAGTTTTTGCTTTTTCTTTCTATTTTGTCAAATGTCGAGTCTGTCAATTGAAAGCATTTCGAAAGCTCGATCCGCAGGCAAAATATGAACACGTCCATGAGCTGCTAGACCCAGTCGTCAAATACATGCAACATCTTTCTGTACCTGCATCTGTAGCTTCGGCAGTACGCTCATTTAGCGATTTACGCCATATTATAATTTATCTGCGGAACCGCAAAAAAACAGAGGAGACAAACACATATTTTCACGAGGAAAGGATTGCCACGCTCAACTTAGAAGACCTGAGCAAAGAATTTGCCACCACGACTGCTGAGCGAACAACGAATTTTGATCTTTGAGGCGATCAGTAAGGTGTGCGTCTTTCATCATACTTTTGAAATCTGGAGCAGACTGCAAGCACTATCTGCAGCTATCCATCTCTCTCTTTTTAACGCGATAGTGTTACGGAGCCCGTGCAGCGAAAAAATCCGACGGAGACCAGCGGCCCGCGTCGGACGTCCTTTTGTCAAAACTATTTTCGCACCACTTATACTCAGGTCATCCATATGACGCAAGGAGTTTACTGAACTAATTGAATTTCCCAAGCTAAAATACGTGGAAAAATCATAAACTACGACATACGCACAACCTACAGATAAGGTAGCTCTCGGATTGTAATTTGGCTAAACGAGAAAAAATTATGGTTTGCGAAAACCCCAAGAAACCCCTTTTCCAGCAGTTCTACAATTCACAGACCGACCGCGGCGTCTGCCATTTGCGCACGCCGGCGCGTGGGTGTCTCGGGGCCCACAGAGCGACGCGCCCAGTTCTTTGTAATACCTACAGCTGGCGCTCGCCTCCGCCGCATCGCGACCCACACAAGAGGCCGCGTTTCTACCACAAAGCCCGCATTCGTGCATAGCGTTCGCGACCAGCGTTTCCCGGTAAACATTACGGTTACATACGCTCCAGTTGCCGGGAAGCGTGGGAAGCAGTCAAAGATCTTTTTCTCTTTCTCTCTCTCTGCTCGCTACCTCTGCCTTTTATTATCGGACGATAGTCCATAGGCGGGCAGTTTAGAACCGTATGATGAAGCGGTACTGTCTTGAACAAGCTTGTGCGCGTAAAGAATCGTTTTGCCGAGAGAAATCCATACTACGGTGTACCACACGCAGCTCTTCCCCGTCCCACTTCAAGCGGTTTTTGTTTTCACGCACAGAGCAGGTCGGAATGCGGGTTGTAAATGCACTCTCAAGCAGAAAATTCAAAGGCGGCGTATTTTTACTGAGCTCCACGTCAGTCGAGCCCGCGCGGAGCACAGCTCCTTACACTCAGGCTATAGACCCGATGTTCAGATATGGCGTATGGCATAACAACATAATAATAGTACATGTAGAAGGCAGCTTGCTGCCTGAACTAAGAAGCAGTGTCCAGAAAGGTATAAGCGGGGTGCCTACTTTAGACACCGTGAAATTCTGCGATGTTGTCAAATTATAGAACGGCGGCGTTTATGGCTAATCAGAAGGGCCGTAGCGGCATTGTCAGCCAATTAAAACTGAGAAGATGGCGAATTCTACCATTTGACCCAATCTGACACTCTCCAGAATACTTCTCACGGTCCGCTTTGGAAATGGAAACCATGAGGGGGCGCCAGTGGTCGCTTTGAACATCTGCAACTCCATGGAGGAAGGGAAGAACTAGAAGGGAGCGTTATTCAACTAACTTTATTCCAGAGGAGTCGGCCCAACGCGTGATCATGTCGCGCTAAGTCATGCGGTAAGTTTTAGTGTGAAAGAGTGCGACAGCAGCGTGCAGCAGCTGCACTTACACGATGCACAAAGAAAGGATAATCGAGTATTCGTTGCAATATAAACGACTGAAGTTTCTCGAACACGCCTAGAGAAAATGTGCGCAGAGCGCTTGGCAAGGCACCCAAACACGTGCGCGTCGATGTTAAAACCCACCGCATATGGACTCGTGTAAGTGCCGCACTTCTTCTTTCGCAATTTTGACCAGGTGCGGCCCTTGCAAGACATTGAACCTTTAGGTCAAAGTAGTGCCGGAGCAGCCGGCGACTTGTGCACATCTCGGGTCTGGCCACCTCGTAGCGGCACGCGGAAGCACGATGCGCGCGAAAATTCGCCGATGCGCGCGAGGCATCGGGGCACCGAACGCGATTGCTTCTCCGGTGGTCAAATATTATTAATAAAGATGTTTTACTCTCTGCCCAGGGCTGCCAAGTTGGGGGTGCCCCAGTGCAAGCACCCTGGGACAAGTCCGTCAGGCAGGGTCACGTGTTGGGCCTACTTTTCGAAGGATAGGCGAAGGGGATGGCTTCACGGAAAGTTAGCTGGCGAAGGCTGTCTGCGTGACATAATGCTCCCCCTTAGTTTATTTCCTTCACGAGTCCCTTCCCTCCTCCTTCTGGAGGACTCGTGACGAGGGAACTTTACACGTCAACCCACAGAGTTAATCGATTCCCGAGGGTTAGTGGCGCTTACCAATGAGTGAGCAGGAGCGCCAGCCTCTAAAATGCCACCGGCACGGGCGCGAACACACCCGAATGGCTCCGAGCAATTCAAATGCTCATATTTGCGTTCTGGAAAGCGTCATAATTGCGTTCTGGAAAGCGTCATAACGCTCTGTGACAACCTGCCGCCTTCGGTGCCCCTTGTAAGGTGACGTCGGGTCGGCGTGACCGTTATAAAGCGCCTCCTCTGCACGCGATGTTTGGGAGTGTGCGAATATTCGAAACTTTCGAATAACGAATCGAACAGTCACTGTTCGCAAATGTGAATATTTTTCGAGTACTTTTAGAATATTTAAAAACGCCAGCTGCGCCCAAATAAACGTAAAATTGAAGCAAAAGTACGGTAATTGTTCAACCCCGTGGGCAAAGTATAGACATAAAACACAACAACTTGCGTAGTGGAACAGGCTACGTCACTTAGGTATCCATACTTTGCAGGCTGTACAGCGGTCATTCGCACGCTGTGAAGAGTCCTGTGCGTGCCAAAAAACTACTACTTTGCTCTTAATGCTACATTTGTATTTTCAATAAAGAACGCTTCATAAGGCATACGCACTGTGTAATGACAGTAACTTGCCAACTTCAATACTGGGATGTGAGCATCCTTCTATATTAATTGTGATAACGGCTATTTATTACTTGAAAACTATTCAATATCTATTCGATGTTTGATTCATACTCGAATTCGGTATACAAAAATCACTATTCGCACACGTTATATTTATAACATCCATGTCTACAGAAATCGTTCACTAAACGCGAGGACGCATCATTTTGACTCACTCGCGGCGCCTGGAGGGGTTGCCACGTCACCCGCCACGCCTGGAAACGAGAGAGAACGAAGCGTGTAAATCGAATATTCCTCTATATACAAGCGCACCATGCAAGCTGAAATAACGAGACACTCTTTGATCATGAATACTTACGCACTACTTTGGCCCCTAAAAGAGAAAGAGATGTTCATTGCAAACTTAGCCTGCGACTAGCAATATGGTTCCCAAGTGATTATACCACCCTGCGCAAAATCGATGGCACGTTCAAAGGCGTGCAACTGAGAACATTGATGACGGGCTTAACAGTTTGGCTCTTTATAAGTAAGATACGAAAAGGCCAAGTGTGTAAAAGGCAGTTGTGCAGCATCGAGCACTGTCGCTGTAGGAGGGATGAACGGAATATGAAAGGATAATACTAGAGAGCAACACAACATCAATTAGGCAGCTTAATCATTCTTTCGGGACCACGTTCGTATAGATACCTGGAGGAAAATTGGTGGTCACTATAGCAACAGAAATGAAGAACAAAGTTTGCCATTTACAATACGGCGCCCGAACTGCACCTGTAGGTCACTGTGATTTCGCTGTCCTCAAATTAATCTTGCGTGTGTGGGCTACACTTTCCCGCAGAAAAAGTTATCTAAACTAGCTAGTTTTAGTGTTTTAGTTCATTGAACTGCTGCATAATCATCATTATAAACAAGAGATTATTCCCGAGCAGCTGTTGTAAAAAATCCATGATGTCGCTTGAAGATACAAGAAACCACGGTAAAGTTCCCTTTAATTCTTTGCACTTAAGATGTGTAATATCACCGTCACACGCGCCATTTTCGATTGCAATCGATCCCGATAGGGCTCGATCGCGATCGAAAGTGCCCTGCACGTGTGACCGTGGGGTATGCAAAATCATACTGCATGGTACTGTATATACGTCAGTTTGTGCAATTCTGTAGACTTAGTTACTGTGGCTTTAACCATCTTGTACACGATGTATGTGCTTTATGTTTCTGCTATAAATTAATTCTGCGCTGCTTAGTGGTGAAAATTCAGTGACGATTTAGCGGTAAATGCGAGGAAAATGCGTTAGCATATACGTCGCTCCTCTTCGAGGTTGCGGATCCATGGTTTAAACCGGGTTCCCCGCATTTCAAAGTGTTGTTCAGGAGCTCACTCGACACACGTCCTGGCTCTTCGAGGAGCGAAGTGCCACTGACAGTGGTCTGGAATATATCACTCTACAACGTGACCATGCAGCATCGCGCACGCACACACTTTTTACCACTTTCACACTCCCAATGCTAAAGCATTCAAATATATAGTTGCCCTTGTTAATATGCTGAACTGATTGACGTTCTGCTAGTAACAGCGCAAAATGTAGACAAGAGACGAGACAAGAAGACACCACAAGCGCTGACTGTGGTGTCTTCTTGTCTCGTCTCTTCTCTACATTTTGCGCTGTTACTAGCAGGATGGAAAACCAACAAGCCCAAGCTGCTATTCTAGTGATGGACGTTGTAGCATTATGCGATGTTTAATGGCTAGTAGTGCGTTGTAAACAAATTGTCATACTGCACAATACTTCTTTCATGTAATGAACGGTTCCTAAGTCCTAGTTTGTCAAGTTACTGCGCACTTTATAGCCCAGGGAACCGCTCCACTTGTGGAAACGATTCAATTCGATTCACTCGTGGAAGGACACATTGAGCATGCATGGTTCATTAAGAGTGCCGAGCCCGTCGAAGGCGCACCCTGTACGTAGGCGATGCCCAGGGCGAAGGACAAGCTCAGGGCCACCACGAAGAGGATGCAGAAGGCGCAGAAGCAGGCGTCCGAGCACGACACGAAGTACGGCGGGGCACCGGCCTGCTGCTCGCTGGCGCCATCCCCGCTGCCAGACTCCTCGGCGGCGGAGACGACGGTGGCGTGGGCGTTCCCGGCGCTCGCCGTCGGCGGCGCCTCGAGCACGGACCGGCTGCTGCACACCGCGCTGCTGGCATCGGCCATAGCGTACACCTGAAGAGACAGAGCGTGCGAATGAATGCTCTGCCAGATCGATGTACGAACATAATAGCCGTAAAGATTTCAAGCGGAGTTTCATGGCTCTGTGGGTGCTCTGTGTCGCTAATGCGTTGGCGACTCTGCTCTTTGGTGTAGCAAAGCAACTTGCTGCCGCTATTTAAGCTTTCTACTGGCAAGTTGGAAACGTCGAAGACAAGTATACTCGTGATTCCATTCTCGTTCACAAGTATTATTTTGACATGTGCTATTCCTCGGTGCTCTTGTAAGCTAACTTACTGCTTTGTAGAAAGTATATTTTCCGCATGCAAAAGAGTCATATAAATAGCTTATCACTGTTTTCATCTTCTTTTCTTGTGTTGTTTCATTTCTTTTCTCGAGGTGTTAGAGTAATATTTCGACAAGCGAATGTTAGGGCTGTTCGTAATCTGCTTGGTCTCTGTATATGGTCATTGCTCCTTGAATGAACTTTGCTGATGCTAATATTTACTGTTTGGATCCTTGTACACGTATGTGCCCATGCGCACTCCTGTCAAGGCTGCCAAGAGGTAGCCGGCTGTAGTTGACAAGCAAATAAATAAATAAAAGCAGTCGCAGTTTCGCCCTAAAGGCGAAGCATCGATTGCGATAGCAAATATTACACAGCTATACAAATTAAGGAGAGTTGTTTCATCGGCCGTATAAACTCGTAATCATTCCCTTTAACTAAACAAGCAAGCATGGTGTCACGCACGCACAGGCAAGCATGAACACGTATCCCTCGATGAGCGCGGGCGCCCATGTCAAAACGCTGGCGTGAGGAAGAGAGGCAGCAGCAGCGAGCGAGTTGATTTTCGTGTTGCCTCCCACTTCAACGCGAACTAAGCGGGTCGAGTATATTCACAGCGCACACGAAGCTACTATCAGCCCTCGACGCGCCTAGACTATGTACTCATTGCAGACTGCTTTCGATATGGCCAGCGCGACGTACGCACCTACCTCCGGGGTAAAAAATTATGGGGTTTTACGTGCCAAAACCACTTTCTGATTATGAGGCACGCCGTAGTGGAGGACTCCGGAAATTTTGACCGCCTGGGGTTCTTTAACGTGCACCTAAATCTAAGTACACGGGTGTTTTCGCATTTCGCCCCCATCGAAATGCGGCCGCCGTGGCCGGGATTCGATCCCGCGACCTCGTGCTCAGCAGCCCAACACCATAGCCACTGAGCAACCATGGCGGATACCTCCGAAGTAGAACGTTATATATATATGTATATACACACACATTTCCCCCAGTAGACGTACTTACTGGGGGAAAGGGGGAAGTGGGACACTTAGGCCCCGCTGTCAGAAATGAGAAGGGAGCGAAATATGTCATTTGGCTCCCCCAACCATACACACACTGCAACGGGGTGTTCGAAACAAGGGTGCTTCCAGTGTAGCCTCATCTCCTTGCCAAAGCATACAGAGAACGAGAGAGCCCCCGCCGCCTTCTGGGCCCGCCAGATAGTGGCTGGGAGGGATTGTGCCCCCTATCCTTTACGAGCGTGGTAGTAGGACAGCACGAACGCCATTATTCACGGAGAGCAGGGCTTTATGTATACAGGGGGAGGGGGAGGCGTTCGTGTTGTCCTTCTTTTCTTCTTCCGTGTTCAATTGTGCGCTGGAACGATGTTTCATAATGCCAATCACAACCAACTAGCCCAGCTGGTCATACTTAGCGATATACTTTCTAGTACATTGGGCCCTGTCTCCCCTCATTCTTTTCACTTTTTCTTTTGGTTTCGACGCCTCTGATTATTGTCGCCTGTACCAAAGAAAAAGAAATTTTTTGGTGGTCCGGTGCATTAATAACGCCCCCTCTCTCCCCCCTCCTCCCCTCCCCCTGTGCACATAAAGCCCTGTTTTCCGTGAATACCGGCGTTCGTGTTGTCCATCTCTTCTCGTCCGTGTTCAATTGTGCGCTGGAACGATGTTTCATAATGCATATCATAGCCCGACGTACAGGGAACCTTGCGTTCGAGCCTGACTACGCATGTGCGTTAGCTAAAGATCCGCGGCGCCAGATAACAGTGAACGCGCCTAAGCGGCAAGTTGTGCGCCTTCCACTTACACTGACTGATTAGTTCACGGGTTTATTTATTGATTTAAGCGCCCTGAACCACTCTCTATATCAAAGTCGAGATTGCACTTGAAGTTAAAATAGACTATTTCAGAAATACTTTGCCGCAGTAAGCACTTCAATGCGTTCAGCAGAAGCGGAGTTATTGGCAATCAAACATCCCCTGCGCTGTGCTTAACTCTCCTTCTTCAATGACTAGCACTGCGAAGGCTACGGCAGACCAGGGTGTGCACACAACGCTCCGCCTATTGAACGTCACCGCAGGGCGCAGTTCAAATTTGATTTTGGGTGTTAACGTAGACGCCACGTACTACTTTCGATGTTGGCGCCTGCGAAGAGCCAAACGCGGTTGTCCTCAGCGAGCCGCAGTGAACTCAGTCAGCGGACTCATCGCGACACCCCGAGGCGACCGCGGTCTCTACGCTACGCAGCAGACCGCAGCTACATGCAACTGTAGTGCATATGCGCAGCGTTTGCTTTGTGCACGACATAGAGCCCTCATATGAGTGCGCAATCACGCTCATATGCTCCTGCAGACTAGCCGTGCTAGCTGGTGCGGACTGGCTTCGTCCTGCACCAGCTTGACCGGTGGATATCAGCCACGTCCAACTTGCGCATTTTAAAGAGTTATCAATAATTCAATACGGAGCTAAGTCTGCCAGGAGCGACCATAAGTCAGCGCGCACTGGCAAGCGTGTGTGTGGTCTGACCTCGTTTCGCGCAATTCGAGGATAGTTGAGTGCTCAAGACTTGTCGAAATTAGCGGGAACCGACGGCGACGACACCAATAAGCAGCGAGGCCAAAGTTTAAATTCCTACGTCGGCGGCCGCGCCCGAGTGTGAGCAAACTATACAGTCGGTTTCGTCCGGGAGAACGTAATTATTATCAAAATTTTAAAGTAGATGTTTGTCTACTTCAGCTTGTTTATTAAACTGCGTCAGTAAATATACATAGTAACAGTATACGAAGAAAACAAATATGCAGCCTTGGAACTGAAAGATGAAGATGACATAGACGGCAATTAATGAAAGCGTCGCTAGGCTGGTTTCAGAAGCAGCAATTGAAGTGGGAGGTAAGGCACTGAGGCAACCACTAGGCAAGCTCTCCCAAGTAACAAAAGACCTAATAAAGAAACTACGAAGAATGAAAGTGCCCAACTCAAGAGGTAAGATAGAATTAGCGGAACTGTCAAAACAAATCAACAAGGAGAAAATAAGGGATATTCGAAATTATAACATGAGTAAGACTGAGGAATTAAGCAGTAATAAATGGACACATCCTGAAAACAGTGAGAAGGAAACTAGGCATCGGACAAATCAAGATGTATGCACTGAAAGATAAACAGGCTAATATCATCAGCAATCTCGAAGATATAGTAAAAGCAGTGGAATAATTCTATACTGACCTGTGCAGTACCCGAAGTAGCCACGATACCTCCATTCGAAGTAGTAATGAAGAGGTTACAGAGGCTCCTTCTAAACTAGCGATGAAGTTAGAAGGGCCTTGCAAGACATGAAACGGGGAAAAGCGGCAGGAGAAGATGGACTACCAGTCGATTTAATCAAAGAAGGCGGAGACATCATGCTTGAAAAACTAGCGGCCCTTTATACGAACTGTCTACCGACTTCAAGGGTCCCAGAGAACTGGAAGAATACCAACATTATACCAATCCACAAAAAGCGAGGCGTTAAAGAATTGAAAAATTATAGGCCCATTAGCTTACTTTCCATATTATATAAGATATTCACCAAGATAATCTCCAATCGAATAAGGGCAACACTGGACTTAAGTGAACCAAGGGAACAGGCAGGTTTCCGGAAGGGATACTCTACAATGGATCACATCCATGTCATCAATCAGGTAATCGACAAATCCACAGAGTTCAATCAGCCTCTCTATATGGCTTTCATAGATTACGAAAAGGCATTAGATTCACTCGATATACCAACACTCATAGAGGCATTACGTAATCAAGGAGTACAGGACGCTTACATAAATATCTTGGAAAATATCTACAGAGATTCCACAGCTACCTTAATTCTCCACAAGAAAAGTAGGAAGGTACCTATAAAGAAAGGAGTCAGGCAAGGAGACACGATCTCTCCAATGCTATTCACTGGGTGCTTGGAAGAAGTATTCAAGCTATTTGAAGGCTTAGGAGTAAGGATCAACAGCGAATATCTCAACAACCTTCGATTTGCAGATGACATTGTCCTGCTCAGCAACACCGGGGACGAGTTACAACAAATGGTTGAGGACCTTAACAGAGAGGTATAAGAGCGGAGTTGAAGATTAATATGCAGAAGACATAGATAATGATCAATAGCTGGGCAAGGAAACAAGAGTTCAGGATCGCCAGTCAGCCTCTAGAGTCTGTGAAGGAGTACGTTTGCCTAGGTCGATTACTGACAGGAGACCCTGATCATGAGAAGGAAATTTACAGAAGAATAAAGATGGGTTGGAGCGCATTCGGCAGACATTGTCAGATCCTGACTGGAAGCTTACCATTATCATTAAAAAGAAAGGTGTACAATCAGTGCATAACATCAGTGCTAACATATAGTGCAGAAACTTTGAGACTGACAAAGACGCTTGAAAACAAGTTAAGGACCACGGAAAGAGCCATGTAACAAAAAATGATAGACGTAACGTGAAGATACAGGAAGAGAGCGGTGCGGATCAGAGAGCAAACGGGCATAGCCGATATTCTAATCGACATTAAGAGAAAGAAATGGAGCTGAGCAGCTCATGTAATGCGTAGGTTAGATAACCGGTGGACCATTAGGGTTACTTCTAGAATGGGTGCCAAGGGAAGTACAGTCGAGGACGGCATAAGACTAGGTGGGGTGATGATATTGAGAAATTCACAGGCGCTAGCTGGAATTGGTTGGCGCAGGACAGGGATAATTGGAGATTGCAGGGAGAGGCCTTCGTCCTGCAATGGTCATTAAATAGGATGATGATGATGATGATGATGACGACGACGACGAAAAGCGCACTGATCCAAAGGCTATTCTTGATTGATGTCAGTTGTTTGTCAAGAGCAGCCGCGCATGGGAATCTGCTATATTACGAAATAAAGCATCCAGAAAAGAGTAACGAGCAGACTTCTGTTGAAAAGAGCGTTCGAGCGCTCGGAATGTCACCTCCATGGCCGAAACTCGAAGCTACCTATACCGATCAGAGTTCGCCGACCTGGAAATAGAGATCAGACAGTAGCAGCTGGTCCGCGCATACGTTCTCTTGTGGTCGGAATTAAGACCGCGGATCAGTTCTTTTCGAGACTGAACATGTGTGCGAACTCCGCGGTGGTGCTGTTATGACCCTTTTCGCGAAGCAGTTTGCTCTTGAGAAACAAGATGGCACTTTCCACGGTATGCAGTACGTTGCCTCGGCGAAAGCACACGAATACGAAATCACTACTACTTCTGCCCTGCTTCTGTGCGACCAGCTGTCAGAAATGCACCTGGGTTTTCGCTAACGAATTGTGCTCAATTCATGCTGCACAATATGGAGCGGTGAAGCGAAGACGTGTGCAGTAGTTGGTTCTAAAAACTGTTACTGTCATATTAAGGAACGGAATGAATCTGCGTGTCCAAGTTTACGGACCGCTGCTCCTTCAGGACTGCCTGCACTGCCAATGCACGGCTTCCCTTGAGGATAAAAAAAATTCATTCATCCGCCAGCGTTGTAGCGCTAACCTCCAAGGAAAGGTTTTCAACCCCGCAACGTGTGCTCGAGTGTGTACCACTCGTTACGTGGTGACGAAGGAGTATACCGCCGCTTCTAGGCAAATAGCAAGTTTCTCGCACATTATCTACACGCACCCACCCCAAATTGCACGCAAACTTACGCCCATTCAACGTATCAAGTAAGTGAACGGGCGCACACTCCAATCAATGCGCCGAAGCATGGGTGAGGGCGACTACACCGATTGCACACTAATGTTCGAAGCTGAACGTTTCGTAACGGTCCACAGAGTAAGCGAGTGACTAGCGATAATATGTATTCGTTACATGCTATTACAACGCACAGAACATCTACATTAAACGCCTTGTGCCCAGCAAGAACAAATCTATCACAACTGAGCACGCCTGCGAGCGATCAGGCAGAAAATTAACAATCAGATAGTGACAGCCCGGGAAACTTAACGAAATCTGAAACCTGCCAAACCACTGCTTAAAAGTATTTGCTAAATAAATAACGAAGAACTAAACACACTGATGCTGACTCAATTCATAAGCGAAAGGTTAGGATAGCTCGGAATACATTTTTATCCCCGCTTTTATCACAAGAACCGCATACGCTGCTCGCGCCGTTCGGAAAAAGCGTAATGAGCTAATGAACATGTAATGAGCGTAATGAACATGTCCTTTGAAGCTGTAGCCAAAGCTTCGCGTGTCGTCCACCCAGTCACCGTCTACGATATCCGCCGAAACAGATGTTTGCAGAGCCGCGTCGGCGTCATGCACTCTAAGAAAAATTCCGGGGAAAACGGGAGTAACTGGGCCGTTAGTCCTAAAATGGACGCTTTCGTCCCTCAAACGACTAACTGCATGAATCTGCGTGCCATGTGCAAATTTCGGAGAGTAAGTGTTTTTAGTCCCTGGTCGGAAAGAGAGCAATGGGAGGACGAACGGCAACAGTTACTCCCCATGGCACTTCGCTGTTTTCGTCCGTGTCATGGAGCGATGCGGCGAAAACCGTATTGTCTATAAATCGCGAATTGTTCGAAGTTCGTGCATTGTCTATTGAACTACATGCAAAGCAGCACCTTGCCTCTTCGTGAGAAAATTGCGTGAAACTTGAAAGCTGGAATGTGAAGAGCCATGCCCTTCGTGCGCACACCATAAGTGAGCGATACACATTAAACGCGCAAGTCATTGATAGACGGCTAGATTTTCTTGGTCAATAGTACCTAGGTTCCTTCCGTTTCAAGGAGGTTGCGAACTGAAGCGATCTGTAGCTCAAACGGGACACGCTAAGCGACAGAGGAATTGGCCTTCTTTGTCGTGTTCGGTGCCCCGTTCGAGCTCGCTACACGTGCACATGGCGTAGTGCCTCAGTTTAAATCACCCTTAGAATACTCGGGCCGATTTCTATCCGCAGTCACTTATGGCTGCAAGTACACTCAACGTTAGACTCTCACTGCATAGCTTGCACAAAGTGCAGAGTCGCTTTTATAGTGCCGCACTTGCGTTCCCATGCTTAACAATGTCTAAATATCCTGTCCAATCAACCCAGCGGCGTGGTGAAGTGGTTATAGTACCTGACTTGAGAGCGCGAGTTCGAATCCTACTCTCTGGCACGTTATCTTTTTTTTTCGGTTCATTAATTTTTTAAGGGTATAAATGCCTAATTTCATTAATTCTACCTTTCCGGAGCATCGGAACGAATTACTGTTACTCCCTTGAGGAGCATCGGACAAGGGCAACTGTTAGTCCTCGAAGGAGTAAGCGCATGGGGAGTAACAGTTCATCCCACGTCAGTTCGTCCCCAAAAGGACTAATGGTTGTGGCAAATCAGTTAGTCCCCAAAAGGACTAACCTCCCTACCCCTTTTAGTTCTTTTTTTCTTAGAGTGATGTACAGCCTATAAACACAGAGGAAACGGAGGTAACTGAGGCAAGCAATGGACGCGTCACCACGTGATCAAACATGGCAGCGCCCACGGAATCGACACGGAAAGGGTCAATATAAGCGCCATATGACGGAGAGAGAGAAAGAGAGAGAGAGAGAGAACCCTTTAATACCATATGACGGTGCGCACACCTTCTGGATAGTCTCTATAGAAATTTCTTCAAAGACGAATAGCCTAACGGCAATTCACCACCTCGGGCCTCCTGATCCGCCTCAACTTCGCTTTTGCTGGGCCACCTCTTATGGTCAATCACCAGTCCACTCTTCCGGTCGAAGCCACTGGGCCTTCCAGGCCGGGCGTCTCCGCTGCTGCCATGGCGACTATCTACCTTTCTCCCTCCTTCTATCTGCTTTACGCCCATATCGTATACCCCTGCTGGCGCTGAGCCGTGCTCCCGCAAGGGTAGCAGAAGATAGTGCTAGCCTTTCCTCCTTTCCCTACAAGAACCACTTCTCTCTGTCTCTCTATGGATAGTCTATCCTGGTCAGGCACATATGCGGACCCCGAGACGCGTAACCATTTTAGATGTACACACGCAGTGCTTTGTGTCGTTTTACCTTGTAAATCAGTACACTCCACGCATACAGCTGTATCGATGTTTCGGTTTGCACAAACGAACGGCGGCTCTCGTGGTTATATGGGTGGTTCTGTGCTATGCCTCCTCTGCTCCGAACAACAAACGTGTTGCAGATCAGGACGAGGCGGCGGCCGCTTAGCAGACACATGTACGTAACGAGTCCGCGCACGTCACACCACCGGCACGCTTTGGGCGAGACCCAAGCGGTCCTGCATGCTGTACAGTGCGTGTATACATGCGTGTAGCTCGTCAGCATACTTTAGTGCGAAGCTTATGGGTGGAATATGCGTGAAGTCTAGATCAAAACGATATGCTTACAGGAGAAGGTGGTTCGCAGCGATGAGCGGGCACCGGCTTGGCACCTTCTTCGTCTTCTTGGCACGCCGAGCTCTAGCCTCGCGCACACGTGCCGGGTGCAATCGCACGCTTGGGGCGAGATTTCTGCCGCCATCCAGATGCGAAGGTAAGGAAAATGGGTTGGCACAGCGCAAACAGGCAACAACACGCAAATAAGGATTTCCGATGTACCTTCGGCTAGGTGCCGTCGGTCAATATTGGCGAGACACCGCCACCATATATTGTGCTGTGCGACTGCAGCGCGCTCAGTCACGCGGCCGGAAAATGCTTATTTCGATAATTCTTAAAGAAGATCGCACGTACATTTCACATTTTTGCCCAGTTCACAGTGCAGCTGTTTCGTGGCATAGAATGGACGCCGGGCGACGCCACGCCGAGAGACCTGCACGAGATGTATACTATATATACCGACACGTACTGTATACCCTATATTATTCTGTGAACAAAACCGGCAGCAACATCCGTAGCGCTTACTTGGATCATGCGAAGGAAAAGGTAATTAGGTGGTAGCCGTGGCGACGACGCGTTCATGTGACGCTGCTAAGAGCAACACCACGTTAGGTTTTTTTCAACGTTTTGTTGTCATCTACGTATTTAGCGGGAAAAGCTCGGTTATAGGGAAGAAAATCAAGGCCAAAGATTTTCTTCTTGAATTTCTCGCCGACCGCAGCCTTTGTACGTTATTAATACGACTCGGATCTGAAATTACATTTCCCCATATATGAGCCATTTTTGTTTAGAGTTCTCAAAACTCACCAGATTGAGTATTTTGTTTTGTTAGAATGGAACAGCTTTCTTTACTGTAAGATAAGGTGGAAACTTCAAGCCCGTTCATCCGTGTATGCGTCTTTTCTGGCTCACCAAGGATAACCAAGGCTTCTTTCACAGTAAGGTTGTCGTAATTGGCAACGTTTATAGATATAAAAGAGGAATAAAGATCATTGTACGAAGAAACTCCCTGTGGTTAATCTCGGGTGGAGCCCTCTTGTAGAGCCCCACTGGCCGCAGCGGCTTGCCGGGCCTGGTCCAGGGTCGCCAGTTGACTTCCCAGGGCCAGCTCGGAAAGCCGTGCCTCCCAAAAGCACGTCGTGAGTGTTTGTGATGAGCTCACCAGCCTGGACCTGGGCTGGGCGCTCCGTACACTGGTAAGTAATGTGTGTCAGTGTGGATGTGTGGTCATTACACCAGGGACATATCCTGGTTGTGTATACCTCTGGAAAGATTGCGTGCAGTCTCGATATGCGAGGGTATGCGTTTGTTTGAAGGCGGCGCCAGTCCTTGGCTTGTCGGCTGCTTAAGTTAGAATGGGAAGGAGCGCACTCTCGTCTGGTCAGGTGCTGGTCCTCCAAAATCTGCCTGCTAGTGATCGTTTCTTCATGGTATAATCTGAAGGGGATACCGAGGAGGGCTCGGCCAGCAAGTCCTGGAGCTACGAAGTCCGCCTCCTCGTTGCTCCCGAGACCCGTGTGCCCTTGACACCAGGCGACGGAACGGTCCTCCGTCAATCCGGGGCCCAGGATATCGGTGACAGACCTGGGAAGTGTGCCTCTGAGGTATAACCGACAGGCGGCTTGTGAACCCATCAGGATGTATGCGGGGTGACCCCTTCGTTCTTCTCTTATTGCGAGGGCTATGGCTGCTGCCTCCGCGGTGGCGCTTGATCTGGTTCGTATAGACGCGCAGGCCACCACGTTTTCGTTGATTACTGCCATTGCGTATGCCTGTTTTCTGGGGCTTTTTAGTGGTGTGGAGTAAAGGCTAGCGTCGGTGTAGTAGATATAAGGATCGTTCGTTCTCTCGAGGAGTTTTCGTGCTCGCACTTGCCGCCGCCTTTGGTTGTAGAGCAGATGCATGTTCTTGGGGACCGGTTCCACGATGACATGTACCCGTAGGTGCATAGGTACCATGACCATTTCGTCTTCCCAGTATTGGAGGGTGAGTGGGTATCCCAATCTTCGCAGTAGCTTTCTGCCCTGGTGTGTGGATGAAAAAACAATGCGAAGGTTGTGGGATTGTTCCCTACCTTCGCCAAGTTGTTTTTTCATCCACTTTCATTTCCATTAGTTTATCGTTTATTTCATTTATTAAGCACAAGTAATTTCCCCTATGTTGTCCTTGGTGCCAGTGTTTGTTGGCTTCGTATAATATGACTAATAAAAATCGGGCCCCTCGGTTAACCCTATTTCTTCTCCTTCACTAATAACGAGGGTCTCGAATCCGCCAACATTGATGCCTTCAGGTAGCATGTGCGGCTTTATTGACCGGCTGCGTTCACCCAAAAAGATCACGTTCTCGTGAAGCCTGAGGCAGAAAGGATGTTTCACGTCCGCCGTCAAGGTCTGAGTGGTGGCGATGGCTAACACTCCCAGGGTTCTGCTAGGAAACATTTAGTTGGAAAGTTACCCAAGTTACTTAGTTAGTTAGGTACCCAAGAAAGTGGATGGGAAAACGGCGCCGCGGTAGCTCAATTGGTAGAGCATCGCACGCGAAATTCGAATGTTGTGGGATTGTTCCCCACCTTCGCCAAGTTGTTTTTTCATCCACTTTCATTTCCATTAATTTGCCGTTTCTTTATTTCATTTATTAAACCCAAGTAATTTCCCCTATATTGTCCTTGGTGTCAGTGTTTGTTGGCTTCTGATGACGTCAGTGTTTTGTGTCTTAGTATTGCTTCTCTTTCCAGTAAGCAATGCTAACGACTCATGAACAAGAAACATTTCTAATAATTTACAACATTTATTAGGGATGGAGACGTGGTCACTTGCATGCAAAGGTCATAAACCTATACATGGTGTCCCAATTAACTATCATGCACCAAAATTTAAAAAAGAGCAATGCGTTACTCCAAAATACCTTAGTGCTTATTGTTTACAGTAGAGTAGCTGCCAGTATTTTTTTCGTTACTGAGATTTATTTAGGTAAGTGCTTTTATCGAACTTGACACGTATCCTAATTATCAAATGTGAGTGAAACATTTGTAGGCACAGCCGAGGGACATCTAACTACGGTATTTTCAGCGACGTACTGATTGCGTACTAATTTTTTACCATTGATAAATAAGCCCTGCTAAATATGGAGAATACCACGTGACTGCTGTCCCACCCGCATCATAAAGCAGCGCCCTCGAGTATGCTCCCTCTCAGTTATCCAGGACGAAATAAAGTAAATAAAGGAAAACATCTAGATCGAGCTAATGCCTTATCTGCCGCGATCCGGCCCAACACGTCGCATTTTGTATTTGCTGGAAACAAGTTGTGATATCTGTTGTTTTAGCGCAGATGAAGTGCACTTTTTGTTTTTTGCCACAAAACCTATCACCACAAAAGCGAATTGCCAATGTCAATGCAAAGGTTTAAATGTGAGTTTTGTTTCGTCCCACTCGCCATGTCTTTCTCTAGTGAGCAGAAGGTAAACATTATCCTTGCCTTGGGATCTGAAAATGGCAACAAGAGGAAGGCCGCAAATATATGTATATATCAGTCATGGAAGTGCTGTGGTAGACCAAACGCATCGACTATCATCAGAAATTATGAACACCTGAGACAAACCGGCAGCTTCAAGAAACAGCGGCAGAGGACTCCAGTCCTAGCCTACGCACGGATGTTCTAGCATTTATGGCCTCAAACACTCATGCTAGAGTGCAGGACGTGGCCGCCCAGGTACGAATTTCTAAGTCATCAGTTTGGAGGATTCTAAATGACGGCCTTTCACCCACGCCCCCTGAACCAGCACCAATGCCTGGAAGATAGGGACCTGTAGAATCATCTAGATTTCTCGAATTGGGTCCTCACAAAAGCCGGTGAGTCGCCGGACTTTTGAGCAACATCATGTGCACAGATGATGCCAGTTTTTGCAGAAACGCCTAGGTAAATTTGCATAATGCACACTATTGGAGGTACTGCAATCCACACTGGGTAAAGCACAATCGGCACCAGTACCAGTGGTTGTTCAATGTGTGGTTCGGAATTTATGCCTGTGCTATAATAGGTCCCATCTTTTTCGATCACACTGACTCGACAGTGTTACATGAACGAACTTTATGAAGAAGTGGTGGATGAGTTTCTCAGCAAAGTCCTGCTGTCACGTCTTCCACTTCTGTGGTATCAGCAAGATGGGGCACCTGAGCACAGCAGCAGCCGAGCGCGAAACTATAGCTAGATGCGGTTTTTCATCCGTAGCAGATTGGAATACACGGAGTTGTAAAGTGGCCGGGTGGGTCACCTGACCCCTCTCCACTCGATTTCTTTGTTTGGGGTTATGTGAAAGATTGTGCTTACATGATCGAGACGGGCGTCAGATTAGCTCAAGACAAGGATAACGGGTGTCTCCGGTAGAATTCCAGTCGGTCATCAAGAAAGCCACTGCAGATGTGATAAAGCGGACACAGTACTGCGAAGCTGCAAAAGGAGACCTATTCGAACACGTCCTCTAGGCAGCAGCTGGTGTTCAATGGCGCTTACAAAGACATGGATAAGAACAGCACACTGAAATGTGTCATTTTTTATTTTTTGTGCGCTTCCCGACTTCCAATTCGGCTCATTATGAAGCGGCATGTTTGCTTTTTTGAGCGCATCGGTTTTACCTTTTCTCTACACGTTGGTCACTTCCCGGTCTGTTTATCTCGCTTTTGTTTTTTGACACGAAGCTGTTTTTGAAGCACGTATACACTTTCGTGAAACATTAAATAGTCACTTTAATTTGGCTTTGGTTGGAAGGAAGTTTCTGGCGCAAAATATAGCTTGGCGTGCACTCTTTCGATGAGGTGCGAGCAAAGTTGGATCGAATTTTGAAACATTCCATGCCTATTACATTGCTTTTCGCATTTCATGCGTGGTTATAGCGGCGCTTCGGCCGCGTTATAAAGGGGCGTTTGTTATAAATATGACCAGTCGGCCTTGAGAGACGGACAATAAGTGTGACGTAGAAATGAGAGGAAGGAATAGCTGCGAAGCCGCGAAACCTGCTGTTGGTGCTCTTTCCGTACCATTATCAAGGTGAGGCGCTGTCTCTTCGGGTTTCCGACAGGCAGTTGTTTTCAATAAGCTTATTTGACGGCGCTGCTTTATGACGCGGGTGGGAGTGCACTCACGTGGTATTTTTCACACTTGGTGAGGTTTCTTTGCAAGTCGGAAAAATATTGTACGCGATTAGTACGTCGCTGAAAATACCGCAGTTAGATGTCATTTTGGGGTGCCTACAAATGCCTCATTAACACCTTGAAAATTAGGACAGTACTTCTCGAGTTAGATAATTGCAATCACCGAATTAAATCTCAGTAACGAAAGAATTACTGGCGGCTACTGCACTGTACTGGAAACAATATGCACTAGATTTTCTTCGAGTAACGCAACTCCTCCCTTTTTTAAGTCTTGGTGGATGATAGTTGGGGAACACTCTAATTCACTCATTAACCGAAATGAGGCCAAGCCGGATTCACTCGAAATCAGAATCAACAGCTGTCATGCGCAGCAGCGCCTATACTCGGACTCGCACAAAAAAGAGAGAGAGAGAGAGAGAGACTGCAGTTTCACCGGAAAGGCGCAGCAGCATTAGTGATATCCAAGTATGCGGCCATTACACTAAGGAAGATTACACAAGTAAAACTCTTGCTTGGGCTAGTTGGTTCTTGAATTAGTAAAGGCAAGGCGCAGAAGACCAGGATTCAAGAAGAACCCACACGACAGGACCGGCGCCTGTCCACACGACAGGAGGCGCCGGTCCTGTCGTGTGGGTTCTTCTTGAGTCCTAGTCTTCTGCGCCTTGCCTTTACTAATTGAAGATTACACCACCGAGAGGACTCATGCTGTTAAATTGAACTGTCTCCTACTATGAGGTCTTGTATGTACTCATATAGCGCCGTCACTTCAGCGCTCAATTCTTCGAGGTCACACGACGTTCCTTCAAGTGGAAGAATATATATATATATATATATATATATATATATATATATATATATATATATATATATATATATATAATGCTGGTCGGGCCGCAGCCACCCCCCACACCCCGAAAAAATGAAAACACTCTGCGTATTCTCCTAGCTTGCGAACTTCACGCGTTACCGCGAATCGAGCCCTGTTTGGTACTGCAGGTTAGAGCCGTCGCTTCGGTGAGTGCCGCCATTTTCTTAACAGAACTTTTGGGGCTCCCACTGAACAAGTGAAATAGCGTCTCGCGCATGCGTAGTGGCTTCCACGCTATTTTTTTGGGGCGCCAAACGTTTGGGGCCCCTATTCTAAACATCTCTAATGTGTGCCTATAGTGCACGCGTCATTGCGCGCGTCACGTAGCAGCCAACTGAATGACTAAATGTGTGGTCTAGTGCGTGCGTCGATGGGCACCTGGCGGCGCAGCCATTGGATAGGAGGTGGCGTCACGTTAACGGTGTATAAAACGAGTGCATAAGATGAAAACGCATATATGTCCAGCTGAATGCCGCTGAGCAGTATGCCGACTTACGAACTCCTTGCGGGCAAGCGAGCGCGTCTTGATTTGGCCTTACCGAGGCGCAGTTAAAACGCAGGCGACAGCTTGCGCGAAGAAGGAACGCGCCGAAATATAAAAACAGTTCGCCAAAGCGACTGTAACGCTTTCGCATTCCCACACTTAAGGAGTCGTGTCTCCGTCGAACTGTGAGCTCGTATCACATCGAAGCCAATTAAGAAAGTAAGGTAGGGTAGCCAAGTAAATGCGCTCGCCATATAAAGAATTTGCTATTTTATTTGGCTCTGTCACTTAGTAAACATATTATAATCGTTCAATAAGATATCCCTATTTAAAAGGAGTCTCAAATCAATTGTCAACACAACATGTGTACTTCACTGATGTCCTGCAACACTTGCAGATTTCACTAAGTATGCCCTCTCAATTGCAGCCGAGGCAGCTTGGGCCTATACGTGTACACGATGGAGCTCGCCAGAGCACCCTCTTGCATCGCGTACCAGCGAAGGGGACCCGATGTAGCACGTCGCGAATCTTGATAAACTGTCTTACGTGAAGCCAGCAGTCCAGACTCCAAAGGCAAGATCTCCAAGCGCTCTCGGGGTTCGACGCTCTCGTCCCATGACAAGTCATTCTTGATGACACGTGATCTCCATGAAAGATCTCATTTCAAGCAGCCGACGTGTGGTATCTCGTATCATTTCTCTGACTCGATCAGCGCATGGCTCGGCGGCCAGTTCTTAAACTCTGGTCACTATTCCACGGCCACTGGCAACACGTTCGAAGGCCTTCGCGAAGTGTTTGTCCTTCGTGCCGAGAACCAAGTGGGCGGCGCAGTCAATAAGATCTGCGTTGGGTCTGACGAAGTCCTTTACGTGCTTACGACTGCGTGATATTCGCTGACCTCCAGTGACACCAGAGAAGTGTTAGATGGGAGGCACTTGGCAAGGTAAATAAGCAGGAGCCGGCACGAAGCAACGCAGTAAGCTTCGTACTGAAAGTGCCAGATAGTTTCGCTATTCGCAACGATACTCGCAAGTAGTGCCGCACTCTGTCAAGAACGCTTGTGTCACAGCGGTGGACGGTGAGGAGCCAGTGAACCAGGACGGTCGCATGGCGCTCGCGCGCTTCCACGCCAGAAGATCCATGAATGCTACGGAGGCACAGTAAAGAGAGCTGACCGGGAGGACCCTCGCGCAGTTCCACGTCCATGAAGACGAGGGCTTCGTTCCATGTTGACAGCGGCGCGACGACGTCACAGACGCCGTCAGCAGATGACCCCGAACCCTGCAAGCAGCCAAACTTGTAGAACAGGCTCCTCGCGGTAAAGGGTGTTGTCGGCCACCGCAGGTCGGCGTGGATCTTGGTGACCGGCATCAGCTTGGGACAGAGGTGGTTCAATGAGGAGCAGTAACTCCACAAGCTTGGTGGCTCCGAGCCCATCGTGCTAGAAAAGAGCGATGTAAAGACGTTAAGAAACCTGCTTCATTGCAGACAGATTAGCAACAAACATTCGCGTACGAATTCAATTCACACGTATAAATTTACCTTATGGTCATTATCATACAGGTGCAGCACTGTGTCGTAGCACTAATGGCAACCTCTAACGCAGCTTTACACACTAAATGTTCGTGTAGGGTGGGGCAGTGACGTTATTATTGCTCGGTCTGAATTTTCGAGCACCGATATGACACCTAACCATGCATAGCTACCTCGTCGGTGAAAGAGACGCACCGCAGCATCAATTCTAACGTCGTTTGAGCTTAACAGAACGATCCCACGCCTTCGCATTACGCGCGCGAGTGCATCGCAAGCGTAATGCGAAGGCGTGGGATCGTTCGATCTCCACCTGCGGCAAGTTCTTTTTTCATCCACTTTCATTGCCATTAATTTATCATTTCTTTAATTCAATTATTAAGTACGAGTAATTTCCCCTATGTTTTCCTTGGTGTCTTTGTTGGCTTCTCACGATGTTTAAAAAAAATCGGGCCCCTCGGTTAACTCCCTTTCTTCTCGTTGTTCTAAGGCAATCATTTAACAGTAAACCCCTTCAAGCTGGACAAACTGTTACCAGTTCTATACATAGTTCCCGATATGTTTATTGGCTACCCCACGAATCTCATATCAATTTAAGTTTGCCAGTAAGTAAACAAAAAACGTATCAGGAGCATTCACATAGAACGAATACAAGAAAAAAATTTTGGAAACAATACAAAACAAAAGAGTCTTGATTGGAGCCATGTCCAAAGGCAGTAAAGGTGTTATGAATGAGTATAAGTTCTTGGAATTTAGGTATGTCTGTTTCGATGGCGACGTTCGAGGGAAGGTCACTCCAACCTTTCATGGTATGTGAAACATATCAGAAGCTTTATTTTCTTTCGATGGTCTCGGTGCTTTAAGAGCTGCCGGTTGAACGAAGTCATGAAGCGATGCGTCATCATAAAGCTTGTGAAAGGGCTGTAAGCGCGAAAGTTGGCGTCATATATAGTGATGAAC